>NC_052505.1:99439392-99472242 GCF_014356525.2 Nilaparvata lugens | reverse complement strand
TAAAAGTAGCCCTAAAGATGAAAAAATATAATACTTTCTATTATTACTGTTTGGCCGGTGAGACTGTACAGAATGGCACAGTATGAAAGACTACCAGCGTCACAAAGTTTCACAGAAAATAACTACTAGGACTATCGGCTTTAGCTGACAATGTCATTTGGAACATAACTCCCTATACCATGGGATATCTTCTAATGCTATCTTTTCTGAAGCTCCTGTACATTTTTTGTGTAATTGTTTATTTGTATTATTTGTGTTGTTTGTGTAATTTGCAGCCTATTATTTATGCTCTGTTGTAATTTTTCAGCTACTGACGTTGTTATTACATTGTTAAATTTTTCGGCAATAAAGATTTTGATTTGATTCATGATTATATTAATTAGCATTTGATATGTTATCTATTTATCTATTTATTTCATTGGCAATTACAGATTATAATTATAATAAATATAATATGATTGGGAGAAGACAACAGGCATAGCCCAAAACTGTCTTCTCCCAAATTTTTACAAAAAATAAAAGTTTCAAAAAAGAATAAGGTTAAGATTTCACTTTCACTTCAAAAATTCCAATTTGCACTTGAAAACTAATGACTAAACTAAAAATTTGAATTTCGATATTTAAAAACGGATTAAAAAAAAATAATTCACTCAAATCTCTACAAATTGGAAATTGTTGAGTAATTCTGCATAATTTTGAGCTAGAAAAGAAACACAACTTCACTATTAGCACAGCTGATATTATCTATATATATAAAAGCGAAATGGCACTCACTCACTGACTGACTGACTGACTCACTCACTCACTCACTCGCAGAACTAAAAATCTACCGGACCAAAAACGTTCAAATTTGGTAGGTATGTTCAGTTGGCCCTTTAGAGGCGCACTAAGAAATCTTTTGGCAATATTTTAACTCTAAGGGTGTTTTTAAGGGTTTAAAGTTCGTCTTTTAGCATGTATATTCTTCTTCTCGCAATCTCTTAATTATAATTGAAATGTCCATATCATTCCTGGGAATATTATATTACTAGCCGTCAGATTCGCTTCGCTCGCCATATCCGTTTAGCCAGACGTTTAGTCTGGACCCCCGACTGGATTGTCCTAACTTATGATAAAAATGCTCAAATGAAAAATGCAGGCGAGCGAAGCGAGCCTGCTGATCTCATTCTTGGACGATCCAGTCGGGGGTCCAGGGGGCGGAGCCCCCTGGCTAGACGGATATGGCGAGCGAAGCGAGCCTGACGGCTAGTTATTATAATAACACTGTGTTATGCATTTGAATATCTTATTGATTTTAGTATGTAGATATTTATTGTATTTTCCTTTGTTCATTGGGTATATTATTCTATTTACTAATCTGTTCCAGTTTGATTGCAATGGCGCAAGTGGCCAAGCAGAATGGCTACTGCCGACCTGAGTTGATTGACAGTGAGGATCAGCTGATCGAGATTGTCGACGGCAGACATCCGTTGCAAGAGATGTACGTGGACAACTTCATCTGCAACGACACATCGTCAAGTAGAGAGGCCGGCCTTGTCAAGATCATCATGGGGCCCAACAGTAGTGGCAAAAGTGTCTATCTCAAACAGGTATCACTTATAGTGTGATCATATCCAATCTACAGGGTGTCCCACGAAAGGTGTAAAAGCCAAAGATACCATAGATTCCACAAGAAATTCGCAACAAAAATGTCCAGTCAAATTTAAAATCAACTTTAGTTTTCGAGATATGTAGATTTTTAGATATTTTTGAAAATCTTCAATAACAAGAAAACTATCAGTCAAAATCGCATTCTAAGGATATGGTTGGAAGGAAGGAGAAATTTCCAATGATATTCATATAGAATATTCTTATATCAGCCTTAGTTTTCGAGTTATGTAGATTTTTCAATATTTTTGAAGAACGTTATTATCTAGAAAATTATCAGTCAAAATCTAATTCCAAGGATATGGTTGGAAAAAGGAAGAAATTTCCAATGAGATTCATATAATTTGTTCCTTTGTTTGACGTTTTTGAACGTTTTATGAACGTTCAAACTTGAAAAAAGTACATTTGTCGAGTTTAAAGCCAAATGAGTTTAAAACAGTTTGAACGCTCATAAACAGTTCAAAAACGTTAAAAAAGGAACAAATTTAATGAATCTTTTTGGAAATTTCTTCTTCTTTCCAACCATATCCTTAGAATGCGATTTTGACTGATAGTTTCCTAATTATTTACTTTTTTTAAATATCGAAATAGCTATTTATCTTGAAAACTAAGGTCGATATATTGGAGCCGTTTTGGGCGTATAAGCCTTTGGTACTTTTCTGTAAGTTGTGTAATTCTTCCACTTTTTGTGTAGTTGAGAAGTTGATATTGTGGTAATTATTCATACTGAATAAAAAAGACTAAGAAATTGTCAAAAACCACAGATTTATTGATACTGAGAAAGACCAGCTTCGGTTATTACACCATTGTCAATCTCTGATAAACTCTATCAGAGATTTTACTCTATCAGATAAACTCTATCAGAGATTGTCGAGAATTTAGTTTATCAGAGATTGGCAATGGTAATAACTGAAACCGGTCTTTCTAAGTATCAATAAATCTGTGGTTTTTGACAATTTCTTAGTCTTTTTCATTCAACATTGTGTAATTCTCATTGATTAAATAAATAAATATAAGAACATTTTACTTGGCATTTTTGTTGTAAGTTTCATGTAGAATCTATGTTCTCCGGATGTTAAACCTTTCGTGGGACACCCTTCGTATCCTCCTCCAGTTAGATTCACGTTATAGTCAGTGGAAATGATTGGACTACCCGAACCTCATTTACCACCGCCTTCTATAGTAGATATAGATAGCTGTGATTCAAGTCTTCCCGGTATATCTGATATAATATTAACTGTTAATTCTTTCTGATAAGATCAATTCTATATAAAATATAGTATACGTACAACATATCCTTTGAAAAGTAGGTTTGGTGTAACGGGAAGGAATACTCATGGTTCCAGTCATATTTATCGGGGAGGTTCCATAGAGTGTCAATATCTGTTGGTAATGAAACATGCAGCTCTTCTCGGTTACCTATGTATCAAGGAGTACCGCAGGGTTCAATATTGGGTCCCCTCTTATACCTGGTCTATGTTAATGACATCGAGAGTCACGTCAATTTCAAACTCTCTCTTTTTGCGGACGACACTACAGCTTTATTCACCAGTAGGAACAGTGAATGTTTGATAAGAGAGGCTGAGAGGTGTCTTGCTGAATTAGATTCGTGGTTTGTTCAGAATAGTCTTAGTTTGAACTACAAAAAAACTAAAGTAATTCCCTTCAGTAGAGATTATGAAAGTTTTGGAATAAACTTGAATACTCAAAGTAGAGTTGAAACTTCTGATTCCACGACATTCTTGGGTCTGATAGTGGAGAGTGATTCGAAATGGAAGCTACATATTTCTCATGTCACTGGTAAATTGAATAGAGCCTTGTTTGCATTAAGAGTAATGGTTAGAGTAGGGAGTGAAAAAACTGTTCTTTTTGTATATCACGCTTATTTTCTGTCAGTTATGAGATATGGAGTTATTTTTTGGGGAAAAAGTATAGAGAGAATAATGGAATATTCATACTGCAGAAGAAATCCATTAGGATAATTTATAAGATTAATACAATGCGCTCTTGCAGACCTTATTTTAGCGCTCTTGCGCTCAATGCGCTCTTGCTGACGGCTCCTGCTATTTATATATTAGATTTAGCAATCTTCGTTTTTAAAAATAGACGAATGTATGAGGAGAACCAGGTGAGTCATCCCCATAATACACGATTTAGAGGTTTTGTTTACTCACATCACAGACTAAGCCTGCTGGAGAGTGGCCCGTTTTATATGGGAATGAAAGTATTTAATTCAATCCCATCTCACATAAGAGAAATTGATGGCTTGAAGGAGTTCAAAAAAACACTCAGGGAATTCCTTATTGTATTGTGTCCGTACAGGTTAACAGACTTCCTTGTTGAATAATGTTTGATTGATGTATGTTATGTGGGATCTGTTGTGTTGAAATAGGAGGGATGGTAGATATTAGATTAAACTTTGACGTGTCATATACTGCGGGATCGTTGCTCCCTTAATGCAGTTCAGTAATTGTGACGAACAAGAAAAGTAAAGTAAGTAAAGTTAACCTCAACCCGAACCCAAAAACACTTGATGTAGTTTATAGTGAGGTCCACGTTTCAATGGCAGTATTAACATTGGTGCTGCTATCCTTCTCTATCTCATCAACGTTGCCAGATCGTTTCCATAAATATAGAAATAGAATCAATTAGCAAATTATTCAATATCAATTAGCAAATGATTACATCTCAATTATTAAAATTTTGTATCCAATCATTAAAAATATTATATTTCTTTACGAATAAAATATTATATATAAACAAGAATGAACAGTTAATATTACATCAGATATACCAGTATTAGCTATCCTCTAAAGATGTGGCAAGGCAGAGAATCGTCTATGCTGTTCTTCTATCTTTTTTCACTGCCAATGGCCCATATGAATAAAACTAGAGCAAATGCTCATGAGCAAGAGCATGGAGCATAAGGTTTTGTTCATGAGCATTAGGTAGAAGCATAAGCATTTGCTCATTTTTATATGAATAAGCTTTGCCTTATACTCTTACCTTATGCTCCTGAACTCTGGAGCAAATGCTAACGTATTTTAAAGATTTTTCATCAGATTTTTCTTCCTTCCTTCAAAATCTTTTTCAGATTAAGATCGTATAAATTTGTGTCCAATCTCGACTGCCAAATGTTGATTTCATTTTTGTTTATTTAAAATGTATTTTCTTTTTTTTCTCTTCGGCTGCCTTAAAAATGTTATTTTGATTTCAGGTTGCTTTGATAGCTTACCTGGCTCACACAGGCAGTTTTGTGCCGGCCACCTCAGCTCGCATCGGCATACTCGACCAGATCCACACTCGCATACAAACAACCGAATCAGTCTCAACGCAGTTGTCCGCTTTCCTCATCGACATAAGACAGGTTAGACATTCAACATTTGCAAATAAAATAAAATACTGCGTTATTTTTTAATATTTTTATTTTTTTCTGAGGGTGTTGCCCACATGATATCAGGCTTGTGCGTGGGTAATAAGGCGGATGATAATGAGAGATGAATGGGCCTACAATTTTAGGTTGCTTTTGAACTACCGGGAATTGATTTTACAAATCATGAATCTGCCGGCGCACAAGTTTTCTTTGCTGGTAGTGCCATTTTGTAAGTTAGAATATTTATTTTATCAATCTGTATTATTTTATGGCAAATAAATGAATTTGAATGAATATTCAGAGGAGTAGGCTCAAGCGGTCACCCTTCCAACGAGAGTAGCAGGCGCATGATTCTTAACTTATCTAAGCAATAGCTTATCAGCGCGACCACTGAGTCAAACCGCTCCCTAACCTACTATCTATGAGGCCCTAATGTTCGCGCTAAAGTTTGACACAAACATGTTTCATTGTAGCCTACTGTAGTTTACATGAATAACAAATTACTAATAGATGAGTAATCAAAATACAGAGTAATTTAAAAAGGACTTTACAACTTTGAAAGCACATAAATATTATTTCACATCCGTCTTTTATTTGGTCAATCGGATTTTGAAAAAATTAACCTAGTGCATTCAATCACAAGAATTAATCAATCCCTCAGATATACAGGCTGATCATAAAAGGACTCTACAATTTTGAAAGCACATAAATATTAATGAAATTACTTACAGAATTGAGAAAGGTGTCATTTGTTACAAAACACTTCAGTTTAAGGTGTAGGTGTTATTTTGGGTCTATCTTGGGTGATATTTTGGTAATGCTACATACATCCCACCGATAATCGATTTCTTGCTACACTCGTACCAGCATATCTTGTATCATGCGTAACTTGTGCAACCGCAGCGATCCGAATGTGATAGGATTTCGGAGGTCATTAAGATTGTCTGGTAGAGGCGGAACATAAACCTTATCCTTAATGAAACCTCACAGGAATAATCCATCGGTGTTAAATCCGGTGAGTGAGATGGCCATGCAATTGACTAAAATAACACCCACACCTCAAACTTGAAGTGTCTTGTAACAAAATGACACATATCTCAATTCTGTAAGTAATTTCAATAGATATTTATGTGTTTTCAAAATAATTGTAAAGTCCTTGTATATCTGGGAAAATTGATTAATTCTTGTAATTGAATGCACTAGGGTCATTTTTTCAAAATCCGATTGACCGTAAAACGTATGTGTATATAAGAATAATTTTTCCACTTAGTGTTACTTATACTTTTCCTTCTTCAACATAATTGCTGGGAAGGTTGAAACATTTTTCATACCAGTGGACTAGTCTATAAAAGTTCATAAATTTCTGCCGCCAAATGAGCTTAAGTGAACTATAACGTTGTTTTGGAGCTTCTCATAAGTATGGAAGCTGGCCCCTCAAAGTCAAGTCTTGAGTTTGAGGGAAAAATATAAGCTACTACTGGTCAAGCCAGGTTTGTAAGGAGGGTGATCGAAATTTTCCCATTATTCTATTTTCTGGGGAAGTCGTTTGGTTGCTCCAGTAATTGAGTCCGAGTTGTCAGTCATGCATCATGACGATTTCGGAAATAATTTCAACCGACGTCATTCATTTTCCGTGATCATTCATGCACAACATCGTCACTCATTACGTTTTCTGCGTAAACTTCTATTTTTCATTAGATTTACGCTGAACTATTGCATTTTGCTTGCAAAAAGTAATAACGATACGTAACTGGCACTTGACGGCAGACTCAAGGAGGCGGCCTTGTTTGTAGTTCTATATTCTATAACTTGACATCAATTTTGTTGATCTGGCCGCACCGATCACAGGGCGTTGTTTGGTGGGGATGATAAGTTGTTTAGCTCTGTGAAAGTCTCCCCCCTACCGCCTGTCTGTGTCTTATGATATGAGATCTGAGGTTGAAAAAAATGACCCTTGTATATCTTTATGGCGTAGCTTTATGTAGGCGACGTATGTTTTTACCTTCTCTAAGCAATAGCTTATCAGCACGACCACTGAGTCAAAACCGCTCCCTAACCTACTATCTATGAGGCCCTAATGTTCGCGCTAAAGTTTGACACAAACATGTTTCAGTGTAGCTTACTGTAGTTTACATGAATAACAAATTAGTAATAGATAAGTAATCAAAATACATAGTGATAATAAAAGGACTTTACAACTTTGAAAGCACATAAATATTTATTTACACATCCGTCTTTTATTATGGTCAATCGGATTTTGAAAAAATGACCCTAGTGCATTCAATCACAAGAATTAATCAATTTCCCCAGATATACAGGCTGATCATAAAAGGACTCTACAATTTTGAAAGCACATAAATATTTAATGAAATTACTTACAGAATTGAGAAAAGTGTCATTTGTTACAAAACACTTCAGTTTAAGGTGTAGGTGTTATTTTGGGTCTATCTTGGGTGATATTTTGGTAATGCTACATACATCCCACCGATAATCGATTTCTTGCTACACTCGTACCAGCATATCTTGTATCATGCGTAACTTGTGCAACCGCAGCGATCCGAATGTGATAGGATTTCGGAGGTCATTAAGATTGTCTGGTAGAGGCGGAACATAAACCTTATCCTTAATGAAACCTCACAGGAATAATCCATCGGTGTTAAATCCGGTGAGCGAGATGGCCATGCAATTGACTAAAATAACACCCACACCTCAAACTTGAAGTGTCTTGTAACAAAATGACACATATCTCAATTCTGTAAGTAATTTCAATAGATATTTATGTGTTTTCAAAATAATGTAAAGTCCTTGTATATCTGGGAAAGTTGATTAATTCTTGTAATTGAATGCACTAGGGTCATTTTTTCAAAATCCGATTGACCGTAAAACGTATGTGTATATAAGAATAATTTTTCCACTTAGTGTTACTTATACTTTTCTTCTTCAACATAATTGCTGGGAAGGTTGAAACATTTTCATACCAGTGGACTAGTCTATAAAAGTTCATAAATTTCTGCCGCCAAATGAGCTTAAGTGAACTATAACGTTGTTTTGGAGCTTCTCATAAGTATGGAAGCTGGCCCCTCAAAGTCAAGTCTTGAGTTTGAGGGAAAAATATAAGCTACTACTGGTCAAGCCAGGTTTTAAGGAGGGTGATCGAAATTTTCCCATTATTCTATTTTCTGGGGAAGTCGTTTGGTTGCTCCAGTAATTGAGTCCGAGTTGTCAGTCATGCATCATGACGATTTCGGAAATAATTTCAACCGACGTCGTCATTTTCCGTGATCATTCATGCACAACATCGTCACTCATTACGTTTTCTGCGTAAACTTCTATTTTTCATTAGATTTACGCTGAACTATTGCATTTTGCTTGCAAAAAGTAATAACGATACGTAACTGGCACTTGACGGCAGACTCAGGGAGGCGGCCTTGTTTGTAGTTCTATATTCTATAACTTGACATCAATTTTGTTGATCTGGCCGCACCGATCACAGGGCGTTGTTTGGTGGGGATGATAAGTTGTTTAGCTCTGTGAAAGTCTCCCCCTACCGCCTGTCTGTGTCTTATGATATGAGATCTGAGGTTGAAAAAAATGACCCTTGTATATCTTTATGGCGTAGCTTTATGTAGGCGACGTATGTTTTTACCTTCTGGCTAAAAAAATTGATTTGATAACTAGTTTTGCTTTTGCTCTACCTGCTCATTATGCGTTTACCCTAATTTATTATTCAAAATTATTTAATTTTGTTTTTAATTTTATCGACAGATGACACTGTCGATATTCAACTCGACCATCGCTCGCTGCTGGTCGTAGACGAATTCGGCCGAGGACACGGCTGAACTGGACGCCTGGCGATGGCGGCCGCCTTTGTCCGCCATTTGTGTGGCGTGGCCCCGCCCACTGTCCCCACCTCCTCGTCTCCACCCACTCGCAATCGCTGCCAGATCTCCTGCTGCCGCACCCTCATGCCAACATACTCACTTTGCTGGTAATATAGTATATTAATTATATTAGTTAGATGTCAATTTATTAAGGCTGTGCAAAGGCTAAAAATAACTTTCCACTGGTGATATTTTTCAAGTTTTTTCCGATTAGTATACTATCAAGCTACAAAATGAAAAAGTTTTCTCAGGAATTTTTTTTTCCGATCATTACTTTTTGAGGTATGAGCGCCTTTTTACTTGAGTTATTTTTGGTCATTTTTGGTAAATTGAATAACTTTCTCAAAAATTGATACTTCGAAACTTTTTGTTTTATTCAATCAACAATACCATGAAGAATTCATCCTCTAAATCTCATGATTTATCTCTTACCGAATTTGAAATGTTCTGTCCGAAATTAAAATTTAGGCGCTCATATCTCAAAAAAATTATCGAAAAAATGTTTTCCTGAGAAAACTTTTATTTTTGATACTTGATATATACGAATCGAAAACTTTGAAAAATATCAACATTAGAAGTTTATTTTTAGCATTTGCACAGCCTTAAACTTAAAGATGATTTTGTATACCTGGGCTCCCTCGTCGATGGTAAAAAAAAACGAAACAACAAAGGCTTCGGCTTCTATTAAAACAAAAATTTCTTGTGATGGAACTGTGGAGGTAAGTGGTGCGCACCAAAACATCAAATAAAGACCCAGATCATACTTCGTCACCTCTGCCTTCTCAAATATTTCTCATGTTAGTGATGCTACTGAGCAAAAAGTGTATTAGATCAATCGTCCACCTCTGAAAGCCTGCTCATGAATTATGGATGAAAAGTTGCTGCTTCTGGAGGAAGAAAATGAACATTTAAAAGTCGACTTCGGGAGATGGAGGTTGCAGCGGAATGCCGCCCTGAATCGGTCCATTGAGCTGGATCTCCAACGGTTGCAGCGTATTGATGCTGCAAGTGCCAAGGATGCAGAGTCTCAAACTGATTGCTTGTACCCACACTGCCAATGCCCAGGACGGCACAATGACAAAACGGTTGTCTCTTATCAGTAAGAATGGCTAAGTGATGACGATATAGTGTTTATACTGAGTCATTGTTCTCTAGCTATAATGGCCTAGTTGTGGTGGACCCGGTTGTAGTTGCATCTCTAAATAACGCTGGTGGACTATGCTCACTCTTTTTCAATTCAGGTCTGTACGTCAACAAGAATGTTGCTTTCATACTAATAACAATTATTGTTCTGTTGATTCAAATTCGAGGTGGAACGGCACACTTGGAGCCTGGTTATTTATGATTACGTTGACAAATCCTTCTATAATTTTGACTCGCTATCGAATTGTAATAAGCGAACACTGGATGCACTATGGAAAGACTGAATCCCATTTTGATACAAAAAAGGTGACTCATGTGACTTGCTTGCAGCAGACAAATTCATATGACTGGGAAGTTTTTGTTCTCTTCCACCTCGAAAGTCTATGTAAAATCTAGATCTGAAGATATGAATAGCTGGCCTTGATAAGATTATTAAGTTTGATAATTTTGACACTAATATGTATAGATGGCATGTCCTGAAGATAATATGTAATTACTTGAAACCTCAAAATAGCTATAATATGACACTCCCAATAATATCAGTAAATGCCTCAGTGCCTTCCAAATAGTGTAACAAACAAACCCGCCTAGCAACTAGAAACAATTTTTCACAGACTTGAGTAGTGAGCCTACTAAGAAGAGGAGGATAAAGCAAAGCTAGTCAACCCAATAAACAACCTCTTTCTTCCCAACACCCGCAACAAAAATATCAGCACCCAAAACAAAAATCAGGGCTGTACATGGATAGTCCAGGGCAGAAATGTTTGTTAATAACCTAATTAATAAAAGTAATAATTCAGACATTAAAAGTATTCTAAAGCCTGGTGCTAGATTTCAGGATGTAACAAAGAATCTATACTGATTGTTCTAACCTTGGACCAAGAGATGTAGCTGTATTCGTAGCGGGGACAATTGATGTGTCTAGGAATGAAGCCAAGGAATTCATATAACACTGCGTCGAAGGCTTCAGAGATGAGGCATACAAGAGTTTTGTTCTTTGATGTCCCTAAAGATATGATCTTCCTAAATGGTCTTGTGTGAATGAAGCTATTACGTGGACAAATAAGAGATTGATAAAATAAGTAAGCATTTTAAAAGTTACAGTTTTCAAGTTGAGTGGGCTTGGAATCGAGTTTCATACACAGCATGGTCTGCACCTGAATATAGGGGTAAAGAATATATTGTCAAGTGTATTTTAAATGAGCTGAATTATAACTCAGTTGCTAGCTGTAGGGAGCCGATAATCTAAAAAACTAGGAGAGCTATCCGATCTGAGTATGATCAATTTCGGTTATCAGATAATGGGTGTAGATCTAAAGAAGATGATAATTCAACTTCAATATCATTGTGTGAGATTTGAGCATTTTATCTCATATCTCCAGGCCTATCAATGACAATTCACGAGCAAACTTGAACAACATACATAAGAAAAAAACTGAATCATGTAAAAGGTATATCTCTATTGTTGGTTGGAACACTCAAGATTTAATAGTAGTTATGATGAACTGACATGTTTGATAAAGGAGATTCATTCGATATAATATGTATAAGCGAGCATTGGTTAGTAAATAGAGCTGAGGTTGAGTCTATAGGTATCCTGGATATAAGATTGCAATTACTATTGTAGAGCCAATATGTAGAGGAGGAACAATGATTATAGTTAGAATTGTCTTGATACTATAGAATTAAATAAATTAATGAATGTCTGTAGAGCATGTTTGTGAAATATCAGCTATTGAGATTCCTATCTAATGTAATATGTTTGTCCATATACAGACCTGACACTAATCTTGAATTGTTCTTCTCTGTGTTTGAGGATGTATATGTTCGCTAAATTGTGGAAATAAGTCATTGATAGTGTCAGGAGACTTCAATATCAATATCAAAGAAAGCAATAGAATTACAAGGAGTTTACTGGCTCTGACTGAAGCCTTTAACTACAACCTGTAACCTTTGAAATTACCAGGCCAGGAAGAGATAATAGTGGAACATGCATAGATAACATTTTCACAACAATTCAAGAGGAGAATCGCATCTCATCGGTTCTGCATACAGTCATGTCTGATCATGATGCAGTTGTGCTGAAAATTAACAATGATGGTCAAGTACCAAGCCCTGTTGCCATCATATAGATTTCTTAGAGTAATAAATAGTTCCCACTGTCAACATTTCTGTCATTTATTGAATAACTTCAATTGGTTGCCAATTTATACTTTCAAAACAATCACTGAAAAGGTAGAGTTTTTTTCCATCATTTCATGCAACAGGTTGAGGTAGCCTTCCAAGTAGAAAAATAAAGTGCAAGGGACGCTAAATGGTCAAATAAAAGATGGTATAATGCAGAGTTAAAGAAGCTTAGAACACAGTGTCTGACATTGTATAGAACGTATAGAGATACTGGAATAGAGAGGTATAATGCAGAATACAAATATTATAAGACTAATATAGAGCTGCATACATAATACTAAGCTTGAATACACAAAAATTTATAGGTATTACTAATAATAAGGCTAAGGCGATGTGGGATATAATAATAACTCTTTGAATAGAAAGATAAGAAAGAGCCGGAAGAAAGATATATCCTGATAGTTCAATAATTTTTTTGTAAATAGACACATATAAATATATGTCTCTGAGTGTAATAGTAGAAATGATGTGCCACTTTTTAATCATAATAGATGTATAAGTGAAAAATTCAAGTTCCCAGAATTCACAGTTACCAAAGTGTACAATACCTTGATGAAGTTGAAAAATAGCGAATCGTATGATGTAATGGTTTAAAATCATTAATAAAGATTGCAGCCCCTACATAGCGGAAATTGTCACATACCTGTTCAATGAATGTATAAATAACTGCATCTACCCAGATTCCTAAATATAGTAAAGTATTACCAATACATAAGGGAGGCTCTAAAGGTGACGTCAGAAACTTTCGACCCATAACCATCATTCCAATTTTTGGTAAGGCTTTTGAATACCTAGTTAGTGAACCTCTTGTACAGTATTTTGAAGAGAATAAACTTTTTAGTTCAAGTCAATTTGGGTTTAGAGGTAATTTGAGCACACATCTGCCATATCTGAGTTTGTGGAGTTTGTAATGAACGGAATGAGGTCAAGAAGAGCAATTTGCCAGAATGTACGATTATTCATGTGCTTTTGATACGGTCTCGCATGAAATACTATTAACAAAATTTCTGCCTACAATATTGATCATAAGTATTGAGTTTTCAAACATATCTAGAGGGGAGGTTCCAGTCAGTTTACCATTGTGGTCTGAGTTCTGATTTCTTATCAGTAGAACGAGGGGTACCTCAGGGATCTATACTGGGACCAATACTGTCTTAATTTATATTAATGACTTACCTACTTACTTGGAAGGCAATGGAAAAGAATATATATGCAGATGACCTGGCAGTTATTATTAGCGATGGAAATCAGACAGATGCAAAGTACAATTTGGAACAATGTAATCTTTTGATTGACAGTTGGAGTAAGGAAAATAAGTTAGCTATTAATGATAAAAAAACCACTACTATAAGTTTCAGTCTAGCCAACAGCTCAAACATTGAATCTACCCAGTTCCTCGGAGTTTTTTTGCAATCCAATCTAAATGGAATACCCATATGGAAATATATATAATAGAGTACTAAGAGGGCTTTTTATGTTGA
This sequence comes from Nilaparvata lugens, assembly GCF_014356525.2. NCBI lineage: Eukaryota > Metazoa > Arthropoda > Insecta > Hemiptera > Delphacidae > Nilaparvata > Nilaparvata lugens. Next base: position 99,458,530 of record NC_052505.1, on the reverse strand, counting down.
GAAGGTTGGCTGGAAGTGTGACAATAGAGGTCTTGAAAACAGTTTACTTTGCGATTATCCACAGTCACCTAGCCTATGGTATATTTTGTGGGGAAATAGTCCTTTGGCTGGTAAACTTTTCCTGCTACAGAAGAGAGCCATTAGAATATTAAACAATGAAGATCCACGTAGTCATTGTAGACCATTGTTTATTGAGAATAAAATTCTGACTCTTCCTTCTATGTATGTCCTGAATGTCTGTGTTATGTCAAAAAGAACCTGGATAAATTAGCCTCAACTCTGATAGCATACATACAATACAAGAGGGGCAAGTAATATAGGTGTCGAATGGTGCTCTTCCAGCGCATCATTGAGAAGTTTCAGGCCAATCTCTCAGATTTTATAATGCCCTTCCGTCATTGGTAAGAGACCTAGATGCCACCCAATATAAAGATAGAGTTAGGAAAGGCCTTATAAGAGGTGGACTTTACAAGGTACCTGAATTTTATAAAATTTCACAGTCTATGTAAATCTGTCACTATTGTGTATGTTTAGGCTGTGTAACTTAGTTTGTGTCTTGTTTTTATAGGTGGGTTTTAGATGTGATTGTGTTTTGGCTGTGTAGACTTTTGTGTTGTTAATTATTTTGTATTATTTGTAGGCTTGTGACGATGACATGTTTGTTTTGAACCAGATGGTAAAATAAATAATATTATTATTATTATATATTATCATGGAGGTATCCCAAGAGTTTCAAGGAAGTATTCAACATATTTCTGTCATGTAGCATCAATCCATTCCCTGTGAAGAAAAAATGGAATAAGTAGAATTATAATTTTGCATATAGTTCTCAATTACAAGGATGGTTATATACGCTATATTTAATTCTTCAAGATTTAAGTACTGGTACTAATAATAATTATAGAATTAAGTTTTCAATGTATCAAAGGTTTCAAAACGAGAATTAGAAGTGTCATTCTCAAATTCCTGATTTTATTTTCAATTATGAAATATGCTCCAGTTTGCAGACAAAGTTCATTATTTAGCAAGCAGTATTGCATTCATTGACTGTACACTACGCATTTTTGTTGAATTCAATATTTGATTATTGAAATCATAAATAAATAAAATTTAAAGGAGGTGGAAAAGAGAATTCTCCTGTCCAGTAGATGCTTCTGTGGTCTCTCCAAGTATATAAAAAACAAAGTGCTGAGCAGAGCCACAAAGTTTAAAATTTATCGCTTGCTAATCGTGCCAGTACTCATGTATGGCAGTGAAACATGGACACACAGTCCAAAAAAGACGAGAGCAATTCAAAGTTTTTGAGAGGAGGATACTGCGAAGCATCTGTGGGGAATAAAGTGGATGAGACTGGCGGAGGAGCTCTAGGCTGAATGAGGAGTCTACCAAGTATATCGTGAACCTGATGTGGGTCAAAATGATCAAGATTGGTAGACTGCGATGGGCTGGCCACCTATTCGGGCAGATGAGACATACCACAAGGAGACTCATGCTGTACAGGATGGAGGGAGGCGAAGACCAGGAAGGCCGAGACTGCGCTGGTGGACGGTGTTGACAAGGACGCACAAGTGATTGGAGCCAGAGGTTGGAAAGTGAGGGCGGAAGACAGAGACGAATGGAGGCGAATACTGGAGGAGGCCAAGACCTGTAGCGGGTTGTAGTGCCACGGATGATGATGATGACAGCCTTAAACACAGCATATCATACAATACAGTAAACAGTTGAACATCGTCTAAAAGTGCGTACAGACTTTCGCTCTGCTCCAAGACCGAACGTCACTCCAGCAGAGCGATTGATGATCGACCGGCGAGCAACAGTGGTTCGACCGGGGAACGCGAGAAGATCTAACATCTTCCTTAACGTTCATGATGGGTGCGTGGGCGGAGCGACTGTGGTTCTGTTGGGTACGAGGGCGGTACGAGGGAGGAGCGTGCTCGGTGCGGGTTGGAAGCACGAATATGTGTACGCAGCTTTAGAAATCAATTCAAAAGAATGTATTGAAAGAACCCTAACATTAATGATGTATAAAAATTACAAAACAAAATTAATACAATCCCTTTAATTGCGAAGTGTGAATTGAAAATCAAGCAGTATATTCAGAGTATTGAAGAATATTATTCTCGGGCCACTCCCATCTTTCTGATGGACACGTCAATTCGTCGGTCCCGGCTGCCTAAAAAGCAGTCGTTAGGTCATGCCAGAGTTCCTGAAATTGATCAGTTGTGTCCTGAAAACTCTTACACCAGACCTGAGCCAGCCAGAACACTCGATATTATATTATATATATTGAAGAAAACAAATTATTGCGGAAGATATGTAAAGTAAGTTGAAGAAACTACTATATGGAGGGTAAGAATTAAAGTGATCTAACTCAGTTTTTCAACATTTTCGGGAGAGACTTCAATGAGGACTGTAGAAGAATCAGTTTTTATAAGAAATTGAGTTTATTTATGGATATGAAAAGTAAGTTGAAGAATCTACTATAGGGAGGGGTAAGAATTAAAGTGATCTAACTCAGTTTTTCAACATTTTCGGGAGAGACTTCAATGAGGACTGTAGAAGAATCAGTTTTTATAAGAAATTGAGTTTATTTATTGGATATGAAAAGTAAGTTGAAGAATCTACTATAGGGAGGGGTAAGAATTAAAGTGATCTAACTCAGTTTTTCAACATTTTCGGGAGAGACTTCAATGAGGACTGTAGAAGAATCAGTTTTTATAAGAAATTGAGTTTATTTATTGGATATGAAAAGTAAGTTGAAGAATCTACTATAGGGAGGGGTAAGAATTAAAGTGATCTAACTCAGTTTTTCAACATTTTCGGGAGAGACTTCAATGAGGACTGTAGAAGAATCAGTTTTTATAAGAAATTGAGTTTATTTATTGGATATGAAAAGTAAGTTGAAGAATCTACTATAGGGAGGGGTAAGAATTAAAGTGATCTAACTCAGTTTTTCAACATTTTCGGAGTGACTTCAATGAGGACTGTAGAAGAATCAGTTTTTATAAGAAATTGAGTTTATTTATTGGATATGAAAAGTAAGTTGAAGAATCTACTATAGGGAGGGGTGAGAATCAAAGTGGTCTAACTCAGTTTTTTAACATTTTCGGGAGAGACTTCAATGAGAACTGTAGAATTATCAGTTTTTATAAGAAATTGAGTTTATTTATTGGATATTGTTCTTGAAATATTACTCCAATTCATACAAACTTTGTCACACGTCTTTCCTTTGTATTTACAACAATTATTATTAAGGTGCAATTGGGTTTTATGCCATTTTGATTCTTTAAGTTGCGTACAGATATACGCGCAGCGAACATGAGCAATTCACTTTTAATCAGCTGACTATATCTGTATTTTTACAGAAACGGTAAGATACAGATATAAAAAGCTTGGCATCAGCTGATTAAAAGTGAATTGCTCATTTTCGCGGCGCGTATATCTGTACGCACCTTAAGAGATTTCGAGTTCTGTAGAATTTCAAACCAGTTCCTCTTAATTAAACTTGACAAAATGACCTTTAATTATCATATTACAAACGTTGAACTATCAGTAGTTAATTGTTTGTTTTTGGTGATAAATTATCCACATTTGGACTGTTATTTCGATAGATCATGTTTGTAATTAAAGAGATTATTCTTCTAAGAATAAATAGCTTAAAGTGTAATAAATTGTGATGACATTTCAAAATTTCTAAAGGTTTTTTCAAAGCCATGAATATGGAATTTATAAAAAAGGGTACTGTACTGGATATTTCATGAATAAAAGTAGAAATCTAAGTACCCTTTTTAAATTTTTTGACCCACAACATGGCTCATGTCTCATGTTACTATCACAATCAAGACTTGATAATGGCATCATATAGCCGCCGAACCATGTTGTGAGTGAACAATTTCGAAAAGGGTACTTAGATTTCTATTTATATTCAAGAGTAGCCCTAAAGGAGAAAAAATGCAATTAGATGGGTATTTTTACTCTATTTCAACTGTTTTTCTTTTTTGCTTCAATTAAAACCAGCCAAACTACCCAAAACTCAGCTTCTCAATTATTACTGTTGTCTCCAGTACGTATTGAGCTCTATGGGTACGTGGCGCATGCGTAATGAATAGTCACCGCTTCAATAACATAACCTCACTTTCTTGCCATTTGTTTAGAATAATAATTTTAATAACATCACTGTCGGATAAATTACAGTGTTGCCGGATTATGAAACCGTTAAAATCTTGGTTAGTCAACCAGAAAACTTAATCGGAATTAAAAACTAACCGATCTTTGTGGAACAGAAATGAATCCGTAAAACTAACGCTGATTTGTTAATCGGCGTTAATGTCCATATTTAATAGACGTACGTGCAACTGGCCCATAGTTTGGAAACTTCGTTTTCCTGATGCAATGTTTAGGCCTACACGTGGCATGCATTATTAATTTTTCAGCTAGAACAGCTTTTTGAGACAGTGCTAATAAACGTCTACAGTTTCATCAATGCTGTATCGGCAATATGAAAATGCATGTAGTTATTATGTTACTTGACTTATGATGCATGATTTTGGACCGCCTTGACGAGCCGAGAAGAATGATTGATTGATTGATTTATTTATCACATGCCAGGTTTTGAAAAACCTATTGCATTTATAACATTACAACATTGCGAAATTACAAAATGATAATAAATTAATAAATAAAAAATATTATTGTAAATGTACAAAAGAAGAAACAATAAGTAAACTAAGTTGAAAATAATTGAAAAATATGAAAGTAAGGCCAAAAAAGCATAATGTAAGCAGGCTGAGGAACGGCGGGAGAAACCTCCACCAAATATGTAAGCATATATTTTTTTTTTTTTTTTTTAAGATTACGTCCTAAAGACTCCAGTCATGGAGTATAAGACAAGTCATGTTATTACATAATAATTCTAACACTAAGTAGTTCAACCTAGTTTAGGTTGAAAGGAATTCTTGTACACTATAAAAAGCTCTATCAACTAAATATTTTTTAATTTGTTTTTTTGAAAATCTTCAAATCATCATTACTTTTCAAGATTTGAGGTAGCTTGTTATAAAATTTCCTATCAATATAATCTGGTTTTTGTTCAAATAACCTACTATTGTGACCCATTATATGATAATCTGCTCTGTTTCGCGTATTATACTCATGAACGTCTGAATTCTGGATCACACCACTCGTTTTCACATGCATACAACTTCATATACATACAAAGATGGCACAGTTAATAGACCAAGCTTTTTAAATAAAGGCCTACAAGAGTCTAACCTATTCACTTTCTCTATACATCTGAGTGCCTTCTTTTGAATCTTAAACACCCTGTCCATATTTTGTTGAGATGAATTACCCCATACTAAAATAGCATACCTAATATGAGATAGTATAAGTCCATGGTAAGCAGTTAACAGTAGTTTTTTATCATTCAGCCTAGCAAGCTGCCGCAGGACAAATACCCCAGATGATATCTTATTACATATCCTCTCAATGTAAGGATGCCATGTTAATTTCCTGTCCAATAAAATTCCCAAGAATGCTACTTTCTCTTCTTGGTCTAATTCATTTTCCTCTACAAACACATTTATTTCTCTATCCTCTACTGAATTATATTTACTTTTGAATTGTAGGAATTGACATTTCTTACTATTTATTGTTAATTGCCTTTGCTTCAAGAATTGGACAATTGACTGTACTCCAGTAAAAGCATTTATTTCTAGACTATCTAATAAATAATTGTTAAAGATAAGCGATGTGTCATCAGCAAACAACAGAGCTCTGTGATCTTTTAACTCTTTTGGTAATTGGTTCACATACAACAGAAACAGTAAGGGACCCAGAATTGAGCCTTGAGGTACTCCAGCCTGGACCTCCAGTTTTTGAGATTTAATTTTTACTATTTCATTCCCATCCACCTTGGTAAGCTCAACACACTGGTTTCTACCTATGAGATATGATTCAAACCATTTTAGTTCTATACCACTCACACCTACAGTTTTTAGTATTTCCAATAATATTCTATGGTTCACACAATCAAAAGCTTTGAATAAATCAAGAAATATTGCGGCTGCCTTCTCACCTGAATCTATTATATCTATTAATCTTTCAACAAGGGATACTATTGCAGTCTTAGTAGATTTCCCTTTCTGGAACCCATGCTGTTCATCACATATGAAATTAATTTCTTCCAGGTGCATCAATAGCCTATTTAAAACTACTCTTTCAAAATTTTACTTATTACATTTAGAATACTAATGGGTCTATAATTTTCAACTCTTTCAGAATCACCGCTCTTGAAAATTGGCAAAATTTTTCCTTGTTTCAGATCATCAGGGAAAATACTCTGCTCTAGTGAAGTATTAAGGAGATGCAATAAAGGGTCCAGTAATCATTTTCACATTCTTTTAAAATTTTGCTTGAGACCCCATCCAATCCTACTGTTTTTTTTGTTATTCAAATTTTTTATTATTCTTGACAACTCATCTCTTGATAATGGATGAAATTTAAATACCTTTTCAATTGGCTCAGAATTTAATGTAGTTGTATTATAAGTATTAGTATTCAGTGACTTTTGGAGATTATATGCAACCTGTTGATAATACTTATTGAAAAAGTTACAAATGTCTATACTATCATCCATATAATTTCCATGTTCATCGATTATCCTAGGGACATTAGTAACTGTATCTTTTTGAGCTGCTCTCCTATTTCTATTAATTACCTCCCAAACAGCAGAGTTAAAATTGGTACTAGTTGTTAATATTTCAGCTGTTTTCTTACACTTAGCTTTCCTCACTTCTTTTGCATAGTTTTTCTTTAGACATTTGTATTTGACTTCACTCGGAACATCCCTCACTAACTTAAATTCCCTCACTATATTAAATGTAAATGTAAGCACGATGTGCCTACACCAAATATGTAAGGGGAAAAAACTATGATAACAAGAAAAGAACAGAATAACTAGAACTTAAATTAATGAATCTTTAACATATATACATTTGAACAAACAAGATTAATTTGATTATAAAACGATATTTGATATGAATTAATGGGGAAAACACTCGCTTGCAGCTAATGATGATTCAATCTTTGTGGCTATGAAAATTTAAGAACAATAATTCAGTAGTCACCTACCTTTTTGAAATGGCTTCCCACTTTGGCATCCACTGGTATTTCGCGACTTTAATATTTGAAAAGAACAAATATTAACTGAACCAATGAATAAGCTCAGAACCCGTCTCCCTTAACAATACAATTATTTTTATACTGCCCGATCTGTGACAGAATAACTGTGTTATTAAACGAACCGAAATCTAGCCTTTTTCACTAGATCAGCCGGACTTAACTTTCAGTCCTATCGAACGAGCTCACACACACTAAAAGTAAAATTTTGGGTATTAAATATAAACTCAGTCAATGCCAAACATGAAAGCCATTTCAAGTACATATTTTTATCTGTCGCACAAGCGGTATGTTTGTTATTAAAAACAAAAGAGAAGCTACATTAATTTTGACAACAAATGAAATAAACAATCTTTCTGTCGATGACAAAGATTGTTCAAAGACAATAACACTGTTCATTAAACTTTTTCAATTTAAAACTCTAAAATCCTGATCAATATGAGATAAATATATGATTCTTATATATGTCCCATATGACCAGGTGACAATAACCTCATTACAATTGAAAAATATTAAGATACATCATATTATGATGAAGAAGGAAGAACATTGTTGAAACAATTTAATGAAGAATAATAATAAAAATATGAAAGAAAATTTTGATTTAGGAAGAAACAGATGATGAAGAAGAGTACTGGAATTGAAATAGTTATTTTCCTCCACCTACTATCAAAAGTCTCATTTTACACCCTGGAATCGAATACTAAAGTACTACTTTTCCTCCCATGGGACTAAAAATAATTCCCAGCGGGAAAAGTGATCACTTTTACTCCCAAGGGAGTAAAAATAAACCCATAAGATTAACATGGGAAGAAGTCCGACAACGCCGCGATTGAAGAATGAGGAATGTGGCAACACTGTCGTGGTCGGTAGAGGAAAAGTAAAAGAGCTCTATTTCGATCTTTGGAATATTTTAGCTCTAGGAAATAAGTAGCTCTATTTCGATTGTTAGGTTATGTTCAACCGTTGGTGGATATGAAAAAGTACACACCTCTAATGACGTTAGAGGTGTGTACTTTTTCATATCCACCAATGGTTGAACATAACCTAACAATCGAAATAGAGCTGAAATAGTGTGAAAGCGTGAAGATGTAGTAAAATTATTCATTGTTATAGGTATTGGTGTAGGTGGAGGAAAAATGTTGTGTGCATCACGGGACTAAAGTACTTATTCTCCCTCAGGGAAATTGTCGCCCTCGGCTACGCCATCGGGCGACAACAGTTTCCCTCAGGGAGAAAAAGTTGCACTTTAGTCCCTAGATGCACAAATAACTATTGTGCATCTAGGGACTAAAGTGCAACTTTTTCTCCCTGAGGGAAACTGTTGTCGCCCGATGGCGTAGCCGAGGGCGACAATTTCCCTGAGGGAGAATAAGTACTTTAGTCCCGTGATGCACACAACATTTTTCCTCCACCTACACCAATACCTATAACAATGAATAATTTTACTACATCTTCACGCTTTCACACTATTTTTTTAAAAACAAAATTTAGCTCACCTCTGATAATAATTTGTTGATAGTTGCTAGTTGATAGTTGATAGTTGATAGTTTATAGTTTCCTTATGAGTCACAAAATTCCATGTCGCGTATTATCACAATCAAGACTAGATAATGGCATCATATAGCCGAACCATGTTGTGAGTGAACAATTTTGAAAAGGGTACTCAGATTTCTATTTATATTCAAGAGTAGCATCAACGGAAAAAATACAATTTGATGGATATTTTTACTCTATTTCAACTGTTTTTCTTTTTGCTTCAATTAAAACCAGCCAAACTACCCAAAACACAGCTTCTCAATTATTACTGTTGTCTCCACTACGTATTGAGCTCTGTGGGTACGTGGCGCATGCGTAATGAATAGTCACCGCTTCAATAACATAACCTCACTTTCTTGCCATTTGTTTAGAATAATAATTTTAATAACATCACTGTCGGATAAATTACAGTGTTGCCGGATTATGAAACCGTTAAAATCTTGGTTAGTCAACCAGAAAACTTAATCGGAATTAAAAACTAACCGATCTTTGTGGAACAGAAATGAATCCGTAAAACTAACGCTGATTTGTTAATCGGCGTTAATGTCCATATTAATAGACGTACGTGCAACTGGCCCATAGTTTGGAAACTTCGTTTTCCTGATGCAATGTTTAGGCCTACACGTGGCATGCATTATTAATTTTTCAGCTAGAACAGCTTTTTGAGACAGTGCTAAATAAACGTCTAAAGTTTCATCAATGCTGTATCGGCAATATGAAAATGCATGCAGTTATTTGACTTATGATGCATGATTTTGGACCGCCTTGACGAGCCGAGAAGAATGATTGATTGATTGATTTATTATCACATGCCAGGTTTTGAAAAACCTATTGCATTTATAACATTACAAAATTGCGAAATTAATAAATAAAAAATGTTATTCTAAATGTACAAAAGAAGGAATAATAAGTGAACTAAGTTAAAAATAATTGAAAAATATAAAAGTAAGACAAAAAAGCATAACCTCATTACAATTGAAAAATATTAAGATACATCATATATGATTAAGAAGGAAGAACATTGTTGAAACAATTTAATGAAGAATAATAATAAAAATATGAAAGAAAATTTTGATTTAGGAAGAAACAGATGATGAAGAAGAGTACTGGAATTAAAAAGATAATTGTATAAGATAGAAAAAAAAAGAAAAGTTCCATAATCAAACTATTATTGGTCCAATAAATTCAAATGGAATTATAATAACCACACTAAACCCGCCCACAATGCTGCAAATCCATCCATAAATCGCAAAAAATTGAGATCAATAACAAACATACAAAATATAATATCAATGCCGAATCCTACTCTAAGCTTGGTAGCAACTGAGAAGGTGGTAGAGCCTTTTGAAGTGTAGTACGATGAGATCTGAACATTGTGTCAAACGTTATATGTGTTTGATATTTTGATCCTTGAGTTGTCCTTATGTGCGCCTCTCTCTAGGAAATACTGAAATGAAGTGCATCTAACGGGTGGTTCTCATAGAAAATAATCTCATCAACTTATATCATTGTGCGAAATATCAATGTGAGTACAATGCAGTTGGTGGTGATGTAAGAAGCTGAAATTAGGTGTTTTTCACAATACAAGGAGCATTGTTGTCAGCTGTAGCTGGAAATCTATATGAGATAGAGCGCTCTACCAGATCTTTGATTGTAGAGCACAAAAATTCGTGCAGAGGGATTTTGAATTACACATCTAAATGGTAACAATCGGAAGATATTGTTGATCAAAAAGTAAAATTCATCAGAATTTTTTCTTTAAATTTTACTCATTTTTAAAAATCATAACTCGGTACTCATTAGAGATAGAGAATTTTGAATGATCTGATTTCATTCGGAATTTATTACCCATTCAGTCACGAATTTTTATTTTGCATACAAAAATTCAACCAATGATAATATCCTATATAACAATTTCCTATTTGACAATTTCTTAGTCTTTTTCATTCAATGTCCTATCTTTTCTATGATTTTTCACATAATTTTTCAATTTTAAACTTCAAGGTCACCATTTTATGGAATGTCCATCTAGATTTACAGTGTGACTCGAAGGAACTATTGAGGAAACATAAATAATAATAAAAAATTGCTTAAATTTCTCTATTCTGAACTATTTGCTATTTTATTGAACATAAATACACTTTTACTATTAATCTAAAAAAAGGCGGGAGCAAATTTTTCCACCCGATTACTGGATTTGGTAGAAATAGCTGATAACTGGAAAATGAACCGAAAATACGAGGTTTCTGGGCCACTCTGTATCTAGCACAAGGAAATTTTGTATGAAGAATTTGGTTCTGGACTTCTCTCATGTATCCAAATAACATATTAAAAAATCAGAACTACAATATAAATTGCAAGCACACCCCCTTTTTTATGTATATATTGACTGGACTAATAGATGAATAAATTGGATTGATTTGATAAATAGGACGATGAAAATAGTTTGGCAATTGGCAATAGCAATTAGAATAGGATATCTTATGCATAACCGTTATGTAGGTTCGCATCTCACTGTAAGCATTCCTTATGAATAGCATCAATTCTTCTTATTCAACAAATGCTGACACGTTAGAGTGAGTCTAAGTATATATTTGTTTACATAAAATCACATGACAATAAGTCAATTTATCACCCCTTTATTGGAATTTCTATAATTATGCATGACCTTTCAACTCTCTTATCACAGCTGTCATGTGTAAATAATCTGATTTGAGATTGTTGAATGGTCCCAATATTGTCAAAGGGATTGAATAACTTTATTAAATAAATATGTTTATTAAGAAGTGTTGACTATAATATAGATACTATAATTGAGTTGATTCTTCAACCATTGAATACAAGAAAAGTACACAATAAATATTTACTGAATAAAATAAAAGATTTCCATACCTGGGTGAAAGAAAATTATTTTTATTCAATTAATGATTTGGTTTAATATTGATTGATGTTGTATGAATCTTAAATTCAGCTTTATGTATATCTTCAATTTATTGTTATTTCTTAGAATGGAATATTTAGTTGGTTGAATGTTAATTACTGTTAGCCTATATTATAATATTGTAGGATCATTTATATATTAATATTAATGTATAAGTGAATAAGTTATATTAGACTCCACGTTGGCGTACAAGTTTTCTTTTGCCGACGTGTAGCACAAAGTTGTCAATTTCCTTTCAGTTGTATTCTGTATATATTTTTGTGCAATAAACGATTTGATTTTATTTGTTTTGATTTGAATATTTACTGAATTATAATAGGCTTCTATATACTTTGATCCTATATAGACATGGGGTGTGCTTGCAATTTATATTGTAGTTCTGCTTTTTTAATATATTATTCGGATATATAAGGGAAGAAACAATTTTTTTATGTAAAATTTCCTTTTACTAGATACAGGTAGGCCCAAAAACCTCGAATCATCTGTTCATTTTCCAGTTTTCAGCTATGTCCGCCAAATCCAGTAATTGGACAGAAAAACTCGCTTTTACCTTTTTTAGATTATGAAATCCTGAATAAAATGAGATCATTCGGAACTCTCTATCTCCAATGGGTACTAAGTTATAAGTTTTCAAAAATGAGTAAAATTTTAAGAAAAAAAAATCAATTTTGATGAAGTTTTTGTTTTTGATCAACAATATCCTCCTATTGTTACCATTTAAATGTATTCTTCAAAATCCATTTGGGCATAATTTTGTGCTCTACACTTTGGGACCAGGTAGAGCATTCTATCTCATATATATTTCCAGGTACACCTGACAACAGTGCTCCTTGTATTTTGAAAACACCCAACGGGTAATTCTTCTCATAGAACTCATATCACGGGTGATATGGACTCATATCATTTTGTGAAATCCTCATGTGAGGACAATGAAGTAGGAGATGATGTTTGAAGCTAAAAATGAGGTTTTTAAAGAAAAAAAAACAAGGAGCAGTATTTTGAAGTAGATGCACTTTGCGTTAGATGCACTTAATTTAGAGCAGAGGCGCGCATGAGGACTCATTAAGGATCAAAATTTCATACACTCATAACTGTTGACACAATGATCGTATCTCATCATACTACAGTTCATTCTTCTCGGGTCGTCAAGGCGGTTCAAAATCATGCATCACAAGTCAAATTCGGTCGAAAATGGAAAATTCATACTTGAGTACTTTAATCAGTATTTCAACACAAAAAAATACGATTCCTATATTCAAAGCTATGTATCTCGGTAACCCGTTATTATAAAAAATCTTGAATTGTAGAATAGAATCTTCTCTAGAATTTTCTGTAAACAATTCGCCCGTCATTTTCAATATAAAAAGTTTGCCGTCCACAATATATTATTATTAAGATTCTTAATTTTGATTTGTCGACTAATCGGTCGTTTCCTTTCTAATAATCATTTTTCATTTATTTTACAGACCACAGATTATCTGATTGAAAATGACGAACTTGTGTACCTGTATAAAATCAAGAAAGGCACCATAAAATCCAGTCTAGCGATCAAGTACGTTGTAGCTGACTTCTCTCCTGCTTTAGCCGAACGAGCATTAGAGGTAAGACATGTTTTGTGCTTTCGAGTATTTAGGAACCTACCTAAAATAATTCGATTCGATCTATAATTCACTTTTCATATCCATAATTTGTTAAAGTTTCATACCAGATGTTGTCTGTTAGTTCAACTGTATTTTCGTCTCACAAAATAAAATAAAATATGCAATCAATCAATCATTTTATGAATGATTCTACTGAATAAAATGCATTACAAAATTGGTCCCGCTAAACCTAAAAGATTTTACAGCAGGTGCCTACAAATAATAAAAATACATAAATAGAATGAATGCTAACTTAAAAAATAAACTAAGGAAAAAAACTTTTTCATGTAATACGATACAATATAATATGTATCGAAATTTGGGGATGAACAATAAAAACTTTTGGGATCTGTGTGTTATTACTCCCCAATCATTTCAATGAATTGTGTCTAATGGATAAATAAATGAATATTTTCTGATGGAATTGTATCTCGTGGCAGTTATTGGTCCCTCCAAGTACAGTAGAATAGCTTATTGTAAGAAAATCTTTCAATAGTATTTTACTGTAATTTGTGAGCCAAGGTTTTCACTAGCTCACATATGGAACCTGTGAGTCATCAGCCTGTGTATACATAATCAGTCTGAAAGAACACCAGGATGTGGCAAAACCTATACAAAGAACATTAATTTTATACATTCTATAAATTCCCTACTGTAAGTTTATGATGTTCTTTCTTAATCCAGTTAAGCCCCGCACACACGCATAGATTTTTGTTCGTACGGAATTTTGCCGTATTTATAAATTATATTATATATTAAACAGATGATTTCAAAACAGATGATGTTTGTCAAGTTCCGTTTAATCTAATAGAATTCATAAGGACGGCAAAATATCGTACGAACAAAAATCGATGTGTGTGTGTGTGTGTGTGTGCGGGTTCTACACGGACATAGTTTTTGGACGCACGATTTTTTTGCCCTCTTTTGAATTCTATCAGATTGAATGGAACTTTGCAAACACAGGATGACATCATATGTTTGATAAGCTATGTTCTATCTAATAGAATGTATAAGGAACGAAAATCGTACGTCCAAAAATCGATGTATGTGTAGTAGACTGAGGCTAGCCAATAATTTAACGTTTCATCCAAGGTATCTAGAATACATTGGTATTCTAGGAACATTGGTTTCATCTGTACGATACGACTGTACAGTCGAAAACTTGAACTTGTGTGCTCTTGCCGTTCAGCTGTTACAGAACACTGTCGAAAATAACCGATGAAACGTTATGCTAGTTGCTGGCCTAATATAGACTTTGATCAACTTAAGTAGACAGAATTACTAACTTTGGACTTTGATCACTCAGAAAACTTGTATTGCTGATATTAGAACATTTTATAAGCTTTATTTTTTATCTCAATTTCCAGGTGTATGGAAAGTTTAATCCCAAGGAAGCAATCGAATCTTCAAATATGAACGATAACATGAAGATGATCCTGAAAAGGTAAGCACCTACTCTCTCTGAAATATTTGTGTGTGTTCACATCTCACTCTCTCATTTTCTCCCTCTCTGTATCTTTCTCTCTCACACACATACACACTCACAAATGCATGGGCTTTCTCGTTCTTTCTATTTCCCCACTGATGCTATTCATCCTTTATTATCGTACAATGCATGTATTGCATGAATTATTCTATTTATCCACAACTGTTCTACAATGCATGATTGTTGTTTTTGCAGTGCTACAGAAATTCTAGATGATCCGTCTTTGGCGAATGAAGGAATCATTAAAAGCAAGAAGCTAGTGATTTTGAAAGAAGTTGAACGTGTTGTAAGGCATCTGTCAGAATTTTCTTCATCACAATCTCAATGAAACAAATTCTAGAAAAAATGAGAATTTAGAAATTAGAAAAAAATGGGGAGTCCGATCTTATTAGGCATCAAACCTGCATCAGTGTAGAAATCGATCTGAAAAAACAATCAATCTGAATTAATTCTGTAATTTCTACAGTGGAACTTCAATTACGATCACAACTATAATGATTATTTAAACTATAACCCTATTACTATAATTTATTAGGGTGCTGTACCGTAAATATTTGTGAATTCCCGTATTGTATTTTTCTGTAATAGTCATAAGTACAGTACTAGTATATCCTATGTCAATTAGTAGATACAATCAGTATAGTCCTAAATTATTATTTGAGTATTGTAATCAAAATGTAGTACAGTAATTTTTGTTTCAAAGGATTTGTGGCAGTAAGGTGTCAGTTATTGAGAATTTAGTAGTCGTATGTTGTTCCTAGAATATTTAGTAATGACAAATTGAATTGTGTTAGTATTGAATAACTCCAAATCCTGTAATAAAGACTGAACTAATTATTATTTCATTTATCTACAGATATGACGTCATTTACGGTACGTCTATTAAATAAATAGTTAATATTAATACTCTATACTTAATACTTTGTACAATAACAGTTGAACAATTATAAGTTAGATCTCTGAATAGATTTTTCTCAACCTTCCGGTAGTCGAGCCCTTCTCAATCACACACGAGCAGTCGCGTGTTGTATTTTGTACAACATCCAATATTCCAAGTGTTATGTACTCTGTTCACTGTCAAAACATATTAATTAACTCTTTAATTACTTTTTCCATCTTCTTGGATTATTTTACGCCTATGAACATTTGGATGATTACCATTCCATAGCCCAATAATTTACATCAAGCAAAGCCATCAATCTGTGTTATTGGTTCGTTTACAGTCCCCGTGTACATCTTTCCCTACCTTATGCACAGTGCGACTTATGCACTGTCACAACTAAATGGCACCTAAAGACCGAACCATTGCTCGGTTGATACTGCAACTCAGTGGAGTGATGGGGGAAGGTTTTGGAATGCATAGGTGACTCATTCACTGACACCACCCCATTAAATAGTTTTGTGCAGCAAAAAACTGACACTGTTGTACTTTTTACAACAGCGCGACTCCCGGAAGGTTAATTGAAGTTAGTTCAGTTCCCAGTAACCTAGGTCTACTTCCTTAATATTCCAGAACGATTCCAGTATAAAGACGAACGATCACAGCAGCTGACAGACGGGCGTCTGTGGATGTTGTTATATTCGAACATCTGGGGAGGTATTGTTCCTCCGTATGTCTGCTGCTTTGTACGTTCACATCAAACTCTAGAAAGTACCGCTTCTGTTTGAAATTTACCGCTACTTTCCGTCAATGACTATTACTGACCAATCTGAAGCCCGCTCTCTGTAGCAGTGCTGCGCTCTAGTGTTGAAAATTGAAAGCTCGCTGTTGTGTTGATTCACCCACTCGCATATACAGGCACTCACTTGGCTTGAACGGCATTCCTCAACGATTTCAGTTCCTGAACGGACAGTTCCTTCCAATCTCGTTCCAATTCACCGGCTCATCGTTGAGTCACACTTCAATAATTTGTTGCAATTGCAGTGTGGTGCAAGCAATAAAGTGCATCAACTTGTCAAATTTTCTGTGCAGCGGTTGAAAATATTGGATAGAGATGGCTCTTGGTGAGTGTTTTATTTTATTATTATTTTTTTGTAAATTCCTCCTCTGAAATTCAGCAAGTAGGTACAGTGGTTATTTTTAAAGATGACCAAGCCGCTAAATTTTACTACGTGGTCAACAAGGCGTTCTCCACGATTACAATATTTTTGTTTAAGCTTTTGAATCCTCGTGAAAAAATGAAATCATTTACAATAATGAATTTTCTCAAGTTTTATATTGATTTGACTATTATGTGGTAAATTTCATTTTTGTTCACTCCATCTCCCGGCTTAATTTCTGCCAGGTTGCACAAAATACTAACTTATAAGTGTGAATTGATATGATTTAGCGGACATCAACATTATTAGAACATTCAAATTTAATCTATTTGTAATCTATCAACAGTCTGTCATTCAAATGTAATCTATTAAAATTTAATCGTCTTTTTTATGGAACCGTTCATTTTTTATTTTTTGTTTCAAATCCTAACAGGCCCTATACCTAATATATTTGTTTTAATCTCAATATAATATTGAAAGTAAACCTAGTTTTTTGTCTATCTGGTCGTCTTTATAATTATTAATTTTCAATTCAATTTCAAACTAATGTAGACATTATTATTTCTTGTGTGTTTGATAAGTAGGGCAGGGACAAGTCAAGACCAGTTTCTTACCGGTGTTTTCAGTTTTAAGATCATGTCTGATTCATTCTAAGGTGGAAATTCATATGTTAGTTACAATGTTGTATTTTTGTCTGATGTCAGAATTTTAGCGATAAATTTACTAGAACTTTGTAATTTGAGGGAGCGTTCGTAAAGTTCTCTTGAATAAGTTCTATTTGAAATCAATGAGGTTTCATATTTTTATATAGTAGATTCTTGGTTTTTTATTCAGTGAAGAAGTCAAGAATTTATTTGTAGCACATAATACATTTAATGTATTTATTTTATCAATCTGTATTATTTTATGGCAAATAAATGAATTTGAATGTCATTCAACACGTTAGGTAAACTTCTTATTTAGTCTCAACTCTCAGCATATTTTCAAAGTATTATTTTGGCGGGATTAATTTTATATCTCAGTCTAGTCTTTATCCCTCCCATTGGTCCTACTTCAGTTTATAATGCATTATGGTATCAAACGTACAATAAAAAAATGTGTTGACGTATTTGGAAAAATAATGTTGTATTTGGAAAAATAGTTTGCATAGACTTGTAGAAAAAAATATTTTTCTTAATAATGGAGAAAAAACTGCCCCAGAAAAAAAACTTATTTTTGGCATTGGAAAACGTGTTTAGAATCCCTTTTGTATAGTTTTCGAGCTGATATATTTTTCCTATAGTGGTAGAAAAAACTTCTATAGAGCCGGTGAATAGTGGTAAAGCCAGTACATACTTTATTATTAGTATTAATACTGAAGCCGGTTTTAGTTTAAAAAATTCGAATATTTATTTTAAAATAAATTATATTCTGCAATGAACAGTCATTGTTTTTCTCCAGGCTGGGTTGTTGATAGCAGCCTCCGATTTGATTGACTTTGGTTCCGCCCTTCAATGTAATTTGAATTGAATAGCCAATAATTCATAACTGTACTCTTTCCAAGAAGCTATTCAATCCTAATCAGATTGTTCAATCAATTTGTACTCCACTGGCAAACAATTGTTTTCACTCTTCTACAGTACTATCTTTGAGATAGTTGATAGATAAGTGTTCTACAATATAAAGTTCTACAAAAAGTATATAAGTTACAAAAAGTATAAAGTTCTTCAGTTTAAGTTTCTCGTAGTAATCAATGGAAATAAATGCCAAAATCTTCAAAAACAACAACAGAATTTGTAGTTGATTAAGTTGTTAAGTTCAATATTATCATTCATTACTTATCTCTTGAAGATAGATAGTAAAGTTTCAAATTGATAGTGTCAGGCAGAAAATTTCGAATCGGTTTTAGAGATCTTAGGAAGATTTAGGAAATCGTGCTTTACTAATTTACATCGTGTTTAATAATTTGCATACAATAACATTGGTTTTTTTTGTTCTTGTAAAATTTGAGAAATGGCGCTTGTAACGTTTTTCCTGCGAGCCATTCAATTATGTATCTGTTCATCGCATTTATTGCGATGTGATCCATGGTCTAGTGGATAGAGTGTTGCGTAGCAGCATAGAGATCCCGGGTCGAACCCTCTCATTACCAAAAGTTTTTTAACGAGATCACTCCCGTGTTATCGGATGGGCACGTAAAACTGTCGGTCCCGGCTGAAGTATGACAGTCGTAAGGCCCATTGACGGCTTAAATTATATATTCAGGCGGTGGAACCTTCCCGCAAGGGACTCCCCACCAACAAAAGCCATACGAATTTACTTTTTTACTATCGC
>NC_052505.1:99407216-99439292 GCF_014356525.2 Nilaparvata lugens | reverse complement strand
CTACTTCTACATAATTTTTTCACGGAACAGTACATTTTTATGTTAAACATGAATGATTTGATAAATAATTTTAACCGTTTAGCATAGCCGGGACGACTAAGGCGTTTCACCCTTCATAGTCTGCTAGCGCTCTTTTCTGCGTTGTGTAGTGTTGACTCTATAGGTGTGTGTGTTAGAAGTTGTGGTACTGAGAAGATCAACAATTTTCCTGGAGCATCGTCTGGTCACGCCTTATAAGGCAAGGAATTTTAAGCTGTTAAGGAAAATAGCTGTCACTTGGTAGGAGAATGTATCTTAAATTGTAGTTGTAACATTCCTTTCTATTGGTGGAAATTTTTCTAGAAAATAGTAACTCCCAATCACAGTCAACGATGGTTAGGCCTATCTAGTATGGACGATCACACAGCTGTCCACAGCAAGACGAGAAAAGCGAAGTGCATTCACTCAGCGTCTGTCCTCTGTCATAAGCAGTACTAAATGTAGTCTGATCAATATTTTGTGTTAATCATGGCTTCCATGCCAGCTTTAGGCTTTTTAGTGTTTGACTCTGGAACCTTTTGTTCCAGCAGCATTTTTAGTTTTCTTTGCCTCAGTAGTTGCTTATTTAATTAAGAAGAGAGAGAGTATCAAATTGTCACCTCACAATGGAGATTTTCCTCCTATAACCGCTACTAAAGGTACGTCATAGATTTATAATATAATTGAGGAAATAATTATCGATGAAAGCTTCCATCAAACTATTTATTGTAATGTAATTAATGTAATTGAGAATGGTCCTTTCGATTTGAATGGAAGATGGTATTTTTATATTCAAACTGATAAATGTTGGAAGAAAAATGAACGGTATATGTTTTGTAGAAATATAGAGTACCTATTAGAAAGAAATTAAGATATTTTTGGCCAGTATTATTTCTGAAGAGAAAGCTATTATATTTATAAAAATAGACCTATCAATTTGTGAGATTTTCAGAGACTGTATTTTATGATTAATTCTATTAGTAATTTTATCATCTTTATTTGTCATCATTTCAATGATTTTGATTAGGGAGAAATCACCTAAATATCATATAATTTTTCAAGAGAACCTTTTTGATATTAAACAACTATACTTGAAAGACCTTGTTATAAAAAGTTGTTCAATCAACTGGTGAATTATGTAGGCCTATTATGGAATACTATGTACTCATCGCTTTGTGTATAGGGCATGACCCTAGTTACAAATAATTTATTTTCTATTAAATCAAGATATTAAAGTAGGTAATGTCTATTTGTGTTTTAAAGTAATAATTATTAATTTGAGTTTTATATAAGCTAAAGTAGGTTGATTTTATTATATAACTGAAGTTGAGTTAATTTGTATTATCCTAGTTTATTTTTTTTATTCTAACAGCGGTGTAAGTACAGGAACATCAAAGAATGGGATCAACGTACGAATCCATCAATTTATGGGTTCATGAACGTGTGTCTTTAAGCCGCTGAGACGCCTCTGAATCGATGGCCATCCTAGAAGCTTGGAGTATGCTGTCTCCTGTCCATCTGGATGTGTAGAGCTCGATCACCGAGCCTAGATTCAATTTGAAGAAACAGCTATGAGGTAACAACTTTTTTCCAAATTAAACGAACGTCCCAGGAACTCCGGATGTGACAGAATGGGTTTTAATAATTATAGACTTTCAAAAAGGGGAAGGTGTAAAACATGCGGAATTAGACTTTTGTTAAATCGTAATTTTGAGATATTATTGGGAATGAATAGATTACTAATTTTATTAATTTTGGTTTGAGTAATAGATTTTCGGTTGAATCTTTACATTGAAATGTGAGGCCATGTTTTCTCTGTAAGGATCCAGCTGGGAATTTCAGTTTTCTTTAAATTTATATTTCAATCTACTAAGCTACTAAAGTTGAATTAGTATACAAAATGTTTAAGGTTCCCTTATTGATAAATTAATGTTTTAAAATAATTCTCATCTTAAAGTTGTAAAGGATCAAATGAAGTTTCAAGGACCCTAACCTTTTCTAAATTTGTTTTGATGACATATATTTTTTGAATAGTTTTTCCAAGGTAGTATTCCATGATGTGATACTTGAGGAATGTTTGTCTTTGCAGCTTCATGATATAAAGATACAGAATAGTTATTATTGGACATCATTAATATTTGAAATATTTTGATAGTGTTTTTAAAGTTTCCAAGGTGTTCTAAATTTGATGCTCTAAGAATTTTATGTGGATCTTTTCTTAAAATATTTATTGTTATTTATGATTAACTTCTGAGACATGTCTATGATAATTTTCATACTTCTTTTGAAATTAGAGTCCTTTAAGCTTCTTATGATTCAATCTAAAACGTTTTCAATGTAGAGCATACAGAGTAGGTTATTACCGAATTATCTATTTCGAGATAACTTTCTAAATTTAGTAATTTTATTTTCGGTTTCATGATGTTACTTCCTTCTTGTTTTATTATTGTTGAATTTAACTGTAAAGGTGACAATATAGTTTGATATCTTCTCTCTATTTCGTTGTCTCTCTTGTCTTTTCTGGATTCCCGTTCTCTAGCGCTAGGTTGTTTATCAAGCATCCCTTTTATTAAGTAGTTATTTGTGTGTGCTTCTAAATTCTAAATTCCAAATTCCAATTAACTTTTCAAATTCATAGCACGGCACACAGCCAGCTATTACTTCGATTCATGCAGCTTTAATATAATAAAAGTTCATTTCAATACCTTATTATAGCATCAATGTATGCAAGTTATATTTTTAATTATTATTATTATATACTCTCTCTCAGAAAGGTGTTCTTCAAATTATCCCTATACCTCCATGTTCATTATCTAGTCCTCTTACATTGAGAGTTCTCTCTTTTGCAATTGAGGGTGCAGTGGCGGATCTACGGGGGGGGCTTTCGGCTCAAGCCCCCCCCAAAACGCCTAAATTTTTTTTTTTGTAAGAATTGTAAATTTTATACAAATATAATTAGTTTGAAGCTGGTATATGGCAAACTTTAATGTATTTCATTATTAAATAAATAAACAAAACATCCTGAAAACTTTTACTGTGAAACACACGTTTTTACTCCATAAAACTTCAACAATTAACTCCATTAAATGTAAGCCCTTTCACAAAATTTTCCCCTGTTCAGCCCCCCCCCAAAATAAAATTCTAGATCCGCCACTGAGGGTGCTTACCCCATAACTTTGGGGAAATATTGACTTACAGCGTTATCACAGTATACATACAGTACGGAAACTTGGCTAGTACGCTGACGCTAAACTCCGCCATCTTGTTAGGAAGCGCCGCATTGTAATAGTATTGATGGTAGGTTCGGATCACTCCAATAATCCGGATCAATTGATCTCGTTAACTGCTACGAGCCAATCAGAAGACCAGGATTAGAACTTCCCAAGGTCACGTGACGTGTTTAGTATTAGGGTCATCTAAAAAGCATTGGTTAGATAGGAGATTGATTACAAGTTTCCATTCTGTATCTATTCTGTGGCGTTATCTTCCAGAGTAACAGGACTCTCTCCCGGCAACTGAGAAGGAGCTCGGCCTGTGTTTTCGTCACTCTTCTCCTCGACTTCTTGGGACTTGCAATCGTAAAAGTGTGCGGATAATCGAAGTGAATAAACGGTTTAGTGAATACGCGTGTGAAAGAAGGCTGGCGGACAGAAGACTAATGCTCTACCGGAGGATTGCTGTCCGGGGACGAATGCTTAAAAAAATCGGTGAGTCCATTCCGATTTATCGAATTGAGGACCCTTAGGTCAATCCCAAATTCTCACAATATTTGAAGAAATGAAAGAGAAGCCTTGAATAGGCAACTTTCTTGTGTGTAGACAGGAACGGAAGTGTCCATGAATCCAAGCCAACTATGGGAGTTGGAGAAAAGGAAATAAAAATGACACAGAACCAATGCAAAATGGCTTGAATAATTTCAGAATATGACGAAAACTGCAATATAAAATACTAGAACAATGAAATGAATAAAATACATCAGAAAATCACATCTTAAAATCTACAAAAAAGAAGTAGACAAAGTGTGTGAACTACAACTAACATTAACAAACAACTAGCGTCAGAGCGGACAACTTACAAACTAAAGGAGCTTGACGCCAGAATGCAAAGACCAAAGTCTGTATGACTGAGTTTTTACACTTGGAATCCTTATTTGTCCAGCTGCACGAGTCAATGGCCCTTGCCCAGCAAAATCCATTGTATTGCCTTGATTGCCACTGGCCCAAAAAAATTGTAACAGAACCCTGTAAATAAATAAAGATCAGAGACTTAAGATGTTTAGACCTCTGAACAGGTCAGTACGCTCAGCAGGAGGTTCTTGGAAGAATCGAAGCAAGGATTGCTGTAGAGTGATTAGAGGTTTCAAGTGGGTGATGTAGGTGCAACCCCAACATGTTTTACCATAAGAAATTCTGGAGTGAGCTAAAGAGAAATATATGTTTTTGAGTAAAGAATTGGGAAATAATTTTTTTATATGATAAAACCTGTGAAGAAGCAATTTTAAACTACTCTTTAATGTCCGAATATGTTCCTTCCACAGAAGATCACTCTCCATCAACACACCCAAATATTTCACTTTGTTGGACTGTAATATTTCACAGCAAACGCAATTAGCTTGATTTGAACAGTTAATATTGTGGTATTTAGCAGGGTATCAAAGTAAAATGGATCAGAGAGCGAAAGGTTAATGAAGGTTGTTTTATCTGCATTAAGTTTCAATTTATTAAAAGAAAACCAAAGAGATAATAAGTTGAGGTCTGATTGCATACTGACATGCAGATTTCTTACATTGTCTGCACCATAATATTGAGAGCGGTGTCATCTGCAAAAGCTGTTATAGCTCCTTTGAAGGGTCCATAATACAAATCATTTATGAATATTAAGAATAAAATGGGCCCCAAGACAGAGCCTTGAGGGACACCAGTACAAATAGATCTTACTGAGCTTGAGGCATCATTGACACATACAAACTGACTCCGCCCTGAAAGATAAGACTGAAACCAATTCAAGGTTATACCCTTTATACCTGCCAATTCAGTTTTTTTTAGTAAAATACTGTGATCAATAGTATCAAAAGCCTTGGTCCCCTCTCATTATTTTGAAAAGTTTGTTTCTTGTTTCAATAGCTTGAATTAGGCCATCTGTTATCCAAGGTTTCAGCGCCCTGGAACGATGGTTTACCGACCTCCTCACTGCTTCATTAATTGTACTTAAAGATTGTATATGAGATTGCAAAATATTTTCAAAGGTTGAGTATGCAGCATCCACATCTACACAACTGATTACCGAGTTCCAATTTCCAATCTTAAGTAAACCATTCAGCATAACATAATCTATCTTAGAGGTATAGGTGATTCTTTTATTATGGATAATCCTCTTACAAGGAATGGCAGCACAAACCGCTCTGTGGTCAGTCAATCCTGCATCAACCACAGCTGCTAAAACATTACACAAGGGCCTACCTCTAAATAGTATGTGATCTATACTTGATGAGCTAGTATTTGTTACTCTAGTATCCAGATTGAATAAGGAATCTAAGCCATTCAGTGCCAATATTTCAAAGTATTTGTCAACATGAGAATCATCGGAATTTATATTGATATTAAAATCTCCAATGCAAATGAACATCTCCTGCTCTACATTGCTCAAAAACCTACCAAAAGAATCTAAAAAAGACCTTATATTACCTCCAGTATGCCATCTATAAATTCCAATTAATGAAAAAACAAAGATTCTGTTGACACAATTTAGAAAAATACTGTCCGCCCCCTCAATAAAATTGCTGTCTAACATACACTTGAGGCTTTCATTATTGACCAAGTGAAGTGAGGTCTAAGATTCAAGTCGACGGTTTGGCATTTCTTCTAATGTTTGAATGTTTATATGTTGCGCATTTACGGCGAAACGCGGTAATAGATTTTCATGAAATTTGACAGGTATGTTCCTTTTTTAATTGCATGTCGACTTATATACAAGGTTTTTGGAAATTTGGCATTTGAAGGATAATATAAAAGGAGAAAGGAGCCTCCTTCATATGCCAATATTAGAGTAAAAATCAGACTATAGAATAAATTATTAATCAATAGTAGTTCTGTGAACAGTAGACCTCACGCAGCATTCTCATCCACAAGTACCTGATTGAAACTATAGACCTTATGGAAATACAGCAATAGACTGGCTTCTCCACACATCTGTGTAATCACTGTCAGCTGATTTATGATGAAAAATTCCATAGTCTGGTTTTTACTTTCCTTGCCCTATTACCATAGGTAAGGAAGTATTGCTTTCCGAAAAAAATTAAGGTCCCCAATTTCTAAATTTCTATATGTTTCACGGGTCCCCTGAGTCCAAAAAGTGGTTTTTGGGTATTGGTCTGTGTGTGTGTGTGTGTGTGTGTGTGTGTGTGTATGAGTATGTGCGTCTGTGTACACGATATCTCATCTCCCAATTAACGGAATGACTTGAAATTTGGAACTTGAGGTCCTTACGATATAAGTATCCGACACGAACAATTTCGATCTGATGCAATTCAAATGGCGGCTAAAATGGCGAAAATGATGTCAAAAACAGGGTTTTGCAATTTTCTCGAAAACGGCTCCAACGATTTTGATCAAATTCATACCTAAAATAGTCATCGATAAGCTCTATCAACTGCCACAAGTCCCATATCTGTAAAAATTTCAGGAGCTTCGCCCCATCATTGCAGATAGATTCCCAATTATCAGGCTTCAGATACAGTTGAAACGAAAAAAATCAAGTGGAGTAGATTGAGCATGAAAATCTCTACAATTAATGTTCAGTAACATTTTCACCTAAAATTGAAAATAAGCTTTAAATTTGAGAAAAGTGATTATTCAATTGCAAATTAGTGTTGATTCTATTAAATCATTCACTATGAAGAGATAGCAGACCTCATGTGTGTCTCCAGCGTTATTGCCCTGTCACCAGCTGACTCAAATCTTTGAATAGTAGACTTGAGATGCGCGGGAACACTAGCGTCAGGTGATCAATTTTCATAATGGCAAGGAAAGTTGTGTGAGTGCGCCTCACCAGATTTTTACTCTAATATTAGGGGTATTCACAATGTTGGAGTTGGCTGGCTAAGTCGAGCTATTCGCTATCTCCAGCTATTTGCTAAGTCTGTGTTAACTCAATGCTATAGTGTGTAACATATTGAAATTTGGATAGATAAATAAAAATCCCTAGCTGAAATATTTATAGGTCTGAGTAAAGTAACTGGCTAATATCGCCAAAGAGATAACATAAAGATTAGATAATATCAGATTGTCCTGGCTAAACTGTACAACAGCCTAAGAGGAATTGAGATAATTTTTTGCTAATAAATAATATTATATAAAATATTGAAGGTTGAGGTTAGGCATAAACATTTAGTGATCGGCGACCTAATGATCGACCAAGCCATGCAACGTTGAATCTGACCAAACACCTTAACAGAAATTTATTGTGGCAAAACGGTATGCAATTTGAGGAACAAAAGGTCTCACGTGGCTAATTATTATGATGCATGAAACAAATAATCACATATAAAAAATTAACTAGCATGTAGAGAGCATATTTTAAAAACCCAATAAAAATAATTAAATGTATCCACGAAATAGGAGGTTACCAGGCGCATGAATACTGAAATAATTTGCATGCACCAATCACATAATGGCAATTGATAGGCGGCAATAGTATGCCGATTCAAAAATATGTATATATTTCTACAAATAAATAGAATTTGTATAAAATTGTTGTATAGTCTATGTTTTGGATATGGCCCGAAGGCAAAGAAATTATTAAACATACAACATAAGTAATAATTAATATTTTAGTACAGTCTATTTGAACCTTGAATGGCAGAGGACTAGGATATTCAAATTTTATGTAAATTTAGAAATCGGAAATGAGAATTGTAAAATTGAGAAAGGAGAACCAACACTGCCTGCCAAATGCCACCATGAGAGGTCCCTAAATATTATAGAGCGTAATACCTTGCTATAACTTGTAAAAATTTAAAATTAGATTGAATTACTAAATTTCGTATAAGACTTTGTGATGCTCTTATAAAGCAAAAGTCATTTTCATTTTTTAAATAATTTAGTAACCCCTTGGAAGAGACGACTCTGGCTACAATAATCCAGGACCACCAGGAGTTGGATTGACATCAGCAGCTCATAAGAAAATTTCGACAAGTGAGTGAGAAATATTGAAATAGTGATAGGGCGCCCTCAGTGCTTCGAAATTACATGAGAATCAAAGCTAGCTCGTCGAAAGGGTTTTCTCATAAATTAAGAATTCAGTAAAAAATACTTGCGCAAGTAAATATAGTATTAAAGGTATTTTATTAGAAGAGTAACGAGTCAATACATATCAGAAGTTCTATAAATCAAAGAAGTATAAAATCTAGACTAGTAATACATATTCATATGATCTTAATTTCTGCAATATAATTTGCGATAGTTTGTTGTAGCTCTGATTCACTAGATGAATTGCTCTATTTATTCCGTCAGGTGCCGAATCTTGCACCCTGAGATAAAATATATATTCATTGCAAAGAAATATTAGATACTATAGAATTTAATATATTATATTTGGATTATTGGTTGTCAATTATCAAGCTGATTTTAAGGAATCTATTTTTAATGGAATTGTCCAAGTCGACAAGTATCAGCAAGCTAATATCGCAGCTACATGCAAAAGGATGCATATGATTATAAAATAAAAGCACATGGTACGTTTCGTGCTATAAAATTTAGAGAATAGTATTTGGCCTGTGATATTTATTGATTTCGATTATTGTTCTATTTTATATTATATATTTTTTATCACTCTATATATTTTTGGATCTGATTTATTTTTGCAATATTTGTTAATATATGTCAAATTGTTTATGGTGTGTGTTTATTTTTATTCCTCAATACTATAGATAAGTACCATTATATATATATATATATATAATATATATATATAGTATATATATTTTTTTTTTTTAATGAATTATCAGAATTGCTGTGGTAGCTCATATCTGGGCCTATAAAGATCTTTATGAGACTGTATCCTATTAAAAAACCACGACCTAATTCTTATAATTATATTAAAATATTTCATGCTCTACCGACTGATGCCAAGCAGGAGGCTAATCGTTATTTAAATATAAAAAATAACGTGACAAGTGGTACATTAGAAAAAACTTAACAGATGAGATAGCAGATAGCACAGGCACAGAATATAATTATTATACAGAATGGAAACTGTCAATCAAACGCCTATCCAACCAATGCTTTTACATGGCGCAAATACTAGACACGTCACGTGACCTTAGAAAGTTCCAATCCTGGTCTTCTGATTGGCTCGCGGCAGTGAACGAAATCAATTGATCCGAACCTCCCATCAATACTATTACAATGCGGAACTTCCAAACAAGATGGCGGATTTTTGCGCCAGGGTACTAGTAGGCAGGAATAGCATGAACTGTGAGATGCGCGAGAGGAGAGATAATTGAGTGAGAGTAGGGAGGCCGCTCGAAACTAAGAGAGGGGAGGTGGCTGGAGCTTGTTGTTGAGACGGAAAGGCTCACTGTCGCCTACTGCTTATGCTATTAGGCATAATGCAAACCGGAGCGATGTGCACCGTACGGAGGTCAAGTTGTGACTGAGTCAAATGCTTCCCCCACCACTAAAATTCTCTCTCGGGCTACTGCGCATCTTGAACTCAGAGCTCATGCTATTCCTGACGGACAGTACTAGCCGATTTTCCATACTGTATGTATACTGTGGCGCAGGTTTGAGTCCGCTAACTCTAGCTATCTTTTTTAAAATGGCAGCCATATGTTTATAATCTCACTTTTTCAAACTAACTTCAAGTTATAAAAATTATCCGCTTGGATTGCTACTGCAGTTAACTAATAGCGGATGGTTCTAGATGGGGCGTTTACAATCCAGAGCTATCAAAAAGCACTTTAGCTGGCTAAAACAACATTGTGAATACCCCTAATGGCATATGAAGGAGGCTCCTTTTTCCTTTTATATTATCCTTGAAATGCAAAATTTCCAAAAACCTTGTATATACGTCGACGCGCAATTTAAAAGGAACATACCTGTCATATTTCATGAAAATCTATTACCGCGTTTCACCGTAAATGCGCAACATATGAACATACAAACATTCAAACATTAAGAGAAATGCCAAACCGTCGACTTGAATCTTAGACCTCACTTCGCTCCGTCAATAATCAGCTGACAAGTGATTACACAGATGTGTGGAGAAGCCAGTCTATTGCTGTATTTCCATAAGGTCTATAGTTTCAATCAGGTACTTGTGGATGAGAATACTGCGTGAGGTCTACTGTTCACAGAACTACTAGTGATAACTCCTATAAAACACTTTTAATAGGCCTATTTACTTTTCAGCCTTTCTAATGTTACAAACTAGGAGGAATACAGTTTCAGTGCTGCCAAAAAATGATAGATGTACAATAGGAATAGACCCAGTTTGTCTTTCACTGTTCCACTTTGGCAGCGTCCGTAAAAACTGACCACTTTTTTGGTAAGTGGCGGTTTTCAGGGCAGACGGAACTCCGGCGACCCGACTTTAATACTACACGTTCAAAAACATCGAACATCATGAAAATGTATCTTTCCATCAACGTTGTAGAGTTGTAGCCAGACCTGATAACAGCGCTCACACTCACATTCCGGGACAAAATGTCACGGTACGATAGGACAGAAAGCTCTATGTTTATTTAGGATTTTTCCTAAAATATAACAACAGGTCAATGTAACTTACTGAGCGCGAAGTCTACTGTTCACAGAACTACTAGTAAAAAACTACAAGTCCACCACATCTGTTGTCATTACAAGAGAAATTTGATTTGTAACCTGGAATAGTAAACAAGTTCGTATTGAAATCAGTTCTTATATCCATGCCTTTGATAATACAATAACATCTGGTTTTTTCTTCATTTGATTCAAGTACAAATTAATACATCAAAATTCTTGTAGGTACTACAAATGTTCATATGAAAAACTAAGATTATCAGTGTCTGGTGTGGCGCACTCACACAACATTCCTTGCCGTTATGAAAATTAATTTTATCACCTGACGCTAGTGTTCACGCGCATCTCAAGTCTACTTATAGAAAAGATCTGAGCCAGCTGGTGACAGGACAACGATGGAGACACACGAGATCTGCTATCTCTTCATAGTGAATGATTTTATAGAATCAACAGTTGCCAACAGTTTGCAATTGAAATAATAACATTTTCCCGAATTTCGAACTTATTTTAAATTTGAGGTGAAAATGTTATTGAACATAAATTGTAGAAATTTTCATGCTTAATCTTTTCCACTTATTATTTTTTTTCAAATTGTATCTGAAGCCTGATAATTGGGAATCTAAAATAAAAGTTTGCATAGATGGGGCGGAGCTCCTGGAATTTTTACAGATATGTGACTTGTGGCAGTTGATAGAGCTTATCAATGACTATTTTAGGTATAAATTTGATCAAAATCGTTGGAGCCGTTTTCGAGAAAATTGCGAAAAACCCTGTTTTTGACAACATTTTCGCCATTTTAGCCGCCATCATGAATTGCATTAGATCGAAATTTGTTCGTGTCGGATCCTTATATTGTAAGGACCTTGAGTTCCAAATTTCAAGTCATTCCGTTAATTGGGAGATGAGATATCGTGTACACAGACGCACATACACTCATACACACACACAGACCAATACCCAAAAACCACTTTTTTGGACTCAGGGGACCTTGAAACGTATAAAAATTGGAGTACCTATGGTAATAGGGCAAGGAAAGTAAAAAGTTTATTATACTCTGGAATTGAGGATATAAATATTGGTACACTATCATTATTGATTTCCATTCAAAGTTCTAATTTATAAACAAACAAAAGATGATGAAAAGAAGGAGAGAATAATATTACAATAAAAAAGACTACCATCCAGCTTCAAGCCGGTCGAGCAATTGTTCATAATATAGGCTGTATACAAATAACAACAATGAAAAGAAAATAGTGAAGCATAATATAAAAAAGAAACACATTAATGACAAAATAGCGGACACTTGTTTCAGTTTTGATAAATAAAATCATCAATCCTTGAAATGATAGCAAACCCCTCTCGAATATTATCAATAAACTAAGCACGCTTAGTTTATTGATGTAATATTAACTGTTCATTCTCGTTTAAAATTATCAATTATATTTTATTAAGCAAGAAATTATATTTCTCAATAATATTTATAATGAATTTTTATAAAATATTATATGAAATATTTTGTCAATTATTTATTAAAATTCTACTTTGTTAAAAGCTGATCTGGCAACAGAGCAAAGCGAGAAATGAATATTTTATTAAGCAAGAAATTATATTTTTATTGAATTTTTATAAAATATTTTGTTAATGATTATTTATTAATTCCACTTTGTTAAATGACGATCTGGCTGCAGACCAAAGCGAGAAAGAGATAAGACTATACGCTTTGTTGAATGATACACAAGGATAGCAATACCATTGCTAATCAAACACTGCCATTATAACGTGAACCTAACTATAGTAATGTATAAAATTGTACAAAACTTGAAGTGCGATAAAGAAAACCAATGCTATAATTTACTTTGTGTTTATCGCTGTCATGATGTTGACATGGCCGGTTTTATCGATGGATTGGAAGAAAGATACAATCGTACTGATGATGATAATAATAATAATAATAATAATAATAATAATAATAATAAGATAGAGGTAATAGTCGGTGACATCAACTGTGATATTCTCAATGAACAAACTAGCAGCCTAAGCAACAGGTATCTTGACGTGCTTTATGAAGCCGGCTTTGCTTGCTGCATTGATTCTCCAACTAGGGAAACTCCTTTTTCTTTTTCATGTATAGATCATTTATTTGTTAGACACCCAGATACTAATTCTCTTTTTCCAGCAGTATTTAAGTCCGATATCACGGATCACTACGCAATAGGCATCAACATAAAGCATAATAAAAATAACAATAGCTCTCATATTCAAAACAACAAATTCAAGAAAATTGATAATGAAAAATTCTTTAAACTTCTGGCCGAACAGTCATGGGATGAAGTAATCTCTTCACAGGATCCTAATTTTTGTGCTGAGAAGTTCATGGAGCTTATAGCTCTGCTCCATCAGACCTGCTCTACAACTATAAATAGATGTAATAATAGTAATAAATTTAAAAAATTAAAGCCATGGATCACAAATGGGCTTATCAGATCCATAGAAAAAAGAAATAGATTAAGCAGATTAATTAAAAGTCAGCCCTTCAACCCCAATCTCATTCAGCAATATAATGAGTATCGCAGTATGTTGAGTAAATTGTTAAAAAAAACAAAAAAGAATATTTCAAAAGGAAACTATTAGATTCAAAAAATAACCCCAAAAATTTTTGGAAAACAATAAACGAGATATCAGGGTCTAGCAACAAAACTGCTTCTTTTCCTATTCATGATTACACAAAATGTAACAATAGCGACAACAATCCCAAGTCTGCGGTAGATATAGCAAATTAATTTAACGTTTACTTTTCTAATGTTGGAGCCAGGCTAGCTGATGAGATTAAGCAAAGAAACCAGAGACTTAGAACTCCAGTCCGCCCTGTCTGTCCTCCTGTCCAGCAATTCATCTTAAGAGAAGTGTCAGAGCAGGAGGTTAGACAGTGTGTGGCGGAAATGCGCGGAGGTTCTGCTCCTGGCTGCGATGATGTATCGGGTTATTTGTTGAAAAATGGCATAAATTTTATTACTATTCCACTTTGTCATATTATTAACTGTAGTTTCAATTCAGGTATTTTCCCCAATATTTTCAAATTGGCTAAGGTTATTCCTCTATACAAGTCAGGTGATAAGGGAGATAAAAATAATTACCGTCCAATATCTTTACTGAGTGTATTTTCAAAAGTTATTGAATAATGCTACAAAAACCAACTGTCTCAATATTTAAAAATGAACAAATTATTATCTGATTGCCAGCTTGGATTCAGGAACGACTGCAACTCTTCCAACTGCTTCTATCAACTAAGTGATTACTTAAGAAAAGGCATTAATAATAACAAATATATTCTTTTGCTGTTTGTTGACCTGGCAAAGGCTTTCGATTCTATCGATCGCGCAATATTGCTTAATAAATTGAAAAATATTGGGATAATTGGCGCTTCTCATGATTGGATCGGAAGCTACTTGTCGGGTCGCAAACAAATAGTAAACATAAATAGTCCATTCAGTTATAGTAACAATAGTGGTAACAATGAAATTAATAGCAATAATATAAATAATAACAATACAAGTTCTGTCAATAGTGAGGTGCGAAGTATCGATTTTGGGGTTGTCCAAGGAAGCACACTTGGGCCAATCTTATTCCTTATATACATCAATGACATTATCAAATCTGATATATCGGGTAGAATGCTACTGTTTGCTGATGACACTGCAGTCTATTTTGAGGCAGACAGCTGGATGGAAGTCTACGAGAAGGCATCCAGAGACTTAATTACACTCAAAAATTGGTTTGACGACAACATTCTTAGTATGAATGCGAAGAAGACCAAAATTCTTCCAATATTCCTTCATAAAAACCGTGCCCCTCCGGATAATTTACTGCTAAAACTACATTCTTGTGGTCAGGTGTGTAATGATAACTGTGGTTGCCAGGTGATTGAATCGGTCAACGAGTTCAAATACCTGGGTATAATCATTGATAATAATTTATCTTGGCATCCACACATTTTCTACTTGAAAAAAAATTACGGAAATTGATTTTTGTTTTTTCAAAACTGAAGGGCATTCTTAACACGAAGGAATTGAGGACAGTGTATCACGCACTTGTGCAGTCAATCCTTACATATGGAATTATTGTCTGGGGAGGTGCGTGTGATACTAAGATTGCAGAACTTTCAGTGACTCAGAAAGCTATTATCAAAGCCGGACTGGGCCTGGAAAGAACATATTCTTCCGAACGTTTATTTGTTTATTTTAATGTTCTAACTATTAAGAAGCTTTATGTTAAATTTGTCTTAATGTATGCGTTCAAGAATAAAATGAACTTAAATATTCCAGCACAACAAGAACATAGGACAAGAAGCGGACTTCTTCTGCATCCCAATTTAGAGAGAAATTCGCGAGCTGTTTGCGACAGAAATGTCTCTTATGTAATTAATATGATTCTACGGAATGCTCCCCCCCCCATATAAGTCATCCTGGTTCTTGTACTGTACTAAAATACAATAAAGTGCTACATGAATGGTTGGCATCTTTTAATGACTATTAGTTTGGTAGATTGATCAAATCAATGTATGTGTAACGCCTTGGAATTTATTCACTCATGTGTGTGCGTAGTGTGTGTGTTTCCCTTCCCGTGCGAATGTTGATAGTTGAGCTCGAATATTAAAATTAAATAAGTATTTTTATCTTTTATTTAAATAGTTTTGATATTGTATTATTCAATACTATTAAATATTGGTAGCTATCTGTAATAGACTAGTAATATTACTTCTCTGTATCATATATAAGTTATCTGTGTAAATTGAATTTCAATATACTTATGCGAACTCTTACTCACGAACAGACCGACAGGTCCATGTGAGTACAGTTTCTATTATTTTGTGAAATAGTTTAAACATAGATATGATTTTATTTAAATTTAGTACATTTACATATGTTTTATAAGTCTTATAAGTCTTTTTTTGTGAAACAATAAATTCAATTCAATTCAATTCAAAAATATAATATTCAAATTGCTTTAATTTGTTCTCATATAATTCTGAGTGATTTGAAATTGGCGGCAAATCTAATTACTTAAGATGGCGTCTTGATCACCTGTGAAATGAATATTGCTTATCTACTTATAATGTTTACTTTCTGTATGTTCTCTGTGGTAACTGCAGCTGTCTGCGTCTGCAGTTGTGAAGATTAGATTCAAAATAAATTTCGAGGTTAATACAAACAATTGATAATATTACAATGTTTATCACGTACTGGTAGGTAGGGGTAGGTCTGAATGAGCGTTTTTATCAACAAATTTCAAATTTGAAGTTCAAGTACGAATTTTGAACATTGTTCATTAGGGTTAAAAATCAATAAGTTATTGAATTTTAAGAGCATCCAAAAATTTTCTTTGAAATGGCACTAAATAAATTGGGAATCGAGTCATTGATTTTACAGGGGAAAAGAGTTTTAATGCGAGTGGATTTTAATGTGCCCATAAAATCTGGAAATATTACAAACCCCCAAAGAATTGTTGCCGCCTTGGACAGTATCAAATACGCTCTTGACAATGGCGCTAAGTCTGTTGTGCTGATGTCCCATCTAGGACGTCCAGATGGACAAAAAAACACCCAGTATACTATGAGGCCAGTTGCTGAAGAATTGAAGAAGTTACTAGATAAGGATATAAAATTTCTCGATGATTGTGTGGGACAAGAAGTTGAAGATGCATGTGCTAATCCTAAAACTGGATCAGTAATTCTATTGGAGAATTTACGCTTCCACATTGAAGAAGAAGGCTCAGTAAAGAACGATAAAGGAGTAAAGATCAAGGCTGATCCTTCCAATGTCAGAAAATTCCGGGAATCTCTAGCTAAACTTGGTGATGTTTATGTGAATGATGCATTTGGTACGG
Source organism: Nilaparvata lugens (assembly GCF_014356525.2). NCBI lineage: Eukaryota > Metazoa > Arthropoda > Insecta > Hemiptera > Delphacidae > Nilaparvata > Nilaparvata lugens. The sequence continues at coordinate 99,422,616 of NC_052505.1, read as the reverse complement.
CACACAGAGCTCACAGCTCCATGATGGGTGAAGGGTATCAACAGAGAGCTGCTGGCTTTCTAATGAAAAAAGAACTTACTTACTTCTCAAAGGCTTTGGATAACCCAGAGAGGCCTTTCCTTGCAATATTAGGGGGTGCAAAAGTTGCTGATAAAATTCTTTTGATTGAGAACCTGCTTGATAAAGTTAATGAAATGATAATAGGTGGAGGCATGGCCTACACATTTCTAAAAGAATTGGAAGGAATGAATATTGGATCTTCTCTTTATGATGCTGAAGGTGCTAAAATCGTCAAGAATTTAATTACTAAAGCACAGAAAAAGGATATTAAAATTTATTTGCCAGTTGACTTTGTAACAGCTGACAAGTTTGCTGAAGATGCTACTGTAGGATCAACAACTGCTAAAGATGGTATTCCAAATGGGTGGATGGGACTGGATATTGGACCAGAAACCTGCAAATTATTCAAAGAACCCATTTCCAGAGCCAAAACAATTGTGTGGAATGGGCCTGCTGGAGTTTTCGAGTTTGATAATTTTGCAAATGGAACTAAAACTCTGATGGATGCTGTGGTGGAGGCCACTAAAAAGGGAAGCACAACAATTATAGGAGGAGGGGATACGGCTACATGTACAGCAAAATGGAATACTGAGGATAAAGTGAGCCATGTTAGCACTGGTGGGGGAGCAAGCTTAGAGTTGCTTGAAGGTAAAATACTTCCAGGAGTTGCTGCTTTAAGTGATGCATGTTAACATTTTGTCAAGTCTACAAATGATTGAATTAAAAACATTCAATAATATTGTCAGCCAGATATTTTTCTTAAATGTCACTTACTTTTAATACAATTGGAAAAACTTTACGAGTTTATCATTTTTTTACATTTGAACTTGACCCCACGAATATATAGTGACCCCACTTCTATCTCACTTAAGCTCATGAACATTAAAAGGCAAGAATGCCTCTTAAAATTTAGAAGCTGTCTACTCTTGTTGGTTAGTTATCTTGAACGCGTTATTATCTTATTATACGTAATTGAGAAACAAGAGTTATTGTATACCACTTGCACAAGAGCAATAGAGCATTATTAATTTTTATCTAAATAATGCCCACATGATTAAATTGGGCCGGGAGCCACAAGGCTGTCAAATTTCAACTGTGATTAAATGACAGCTGAATGCCACGAGAGCCAATCAGATCCTTTCGGTCGCGCTTTCGTTAGTTATAGAACGCACGGCCTCTTATGGGGCAGACCATATAAGCAAAATGAGACTCGTATAGTCTGCGCTGCGCCTTGAAAGGCCGTCCGTTCTATAACGACACATTTGATCCGTATAGTATGAGAAATACCAATACCTACTACTACTTAGTAATAGTAGGTATTGGCAATACCTACTAATACATCAGGCCCCACAACTGGAGCTCTAATAAACTATGACGTCATCACATGTAGATCACTGATCTACTGGCGGTAGGCAAGCGAAATAAGAGCGATGATACTTGTTATTACATCTGATACGGTAACCATCGAAATTTGTATTACGAATTCTATTTTCATGGTCTATTATTTCAATAAATATAGTTTGTTCATCATAAATCTAATATTTGTCGGTTGAACGTATTGTTCTCAAGATATGAGCGTGGAAGCAAAACGTTGAAAAATGCAACTTTTAAACCACCCTCATCCCCTTAGCACATGAGTTAGGAATGGGGACTTTTGATATGTTCTCCTCCTTACTAGTCTTAACAAAGCTGCAAACTCAATAAATCTGTTTAAAACATTCCCTGCAAATTCCTTTGTCAATTGGTCTATTGTTGCAAAAATGGATTTTTCACACTCAACACTAAAGCTGCTGCAAAAGGTGTAGGGAAATTCGTAAAAGTGTGAAATTATGCATCAAATTGAAGAGAATTCAATGCCTATGAGCTCATAATCAGCTTGGATTTTTCCCATCGGTTTTAAAAAAATTATGAGAGCAAAAACAGAAAAAAATTGATGGCAAACGTGTTTTTTCAAAAATGTCACACTTTCAATAGCGGATACCTCGGAAACTAGAGGAGATATAAACAAAGTTATTTTAGGAAATTATGTAAGCTTTAATTTGTTATATGACAGTCAAGTCCTTAGGATACATAGTTTTTGAGTTTCATGCGAGAAACCAAAAAATGGTACCTTTAAACCACCCCCACCCCCTTAGCACAAGGGTTAGGGGTGGGAACTTTTGATATGTTCACCTCCTTACTACCCTAAACAGAACTGCGGGGTAAAAATTTGTCTTCCCAACTTTTCCCTCTATAATCTTTGACTGGACTATAAATAATGTGTAAAATAACAGTGTAATTGGAATGTAGAAGATCAGTGTAAATGAAGTGCGAAAGAACTGAATGAATTAAAAAGTAAATGCAAGTTTTAGAACTGTCCATAACATTATAAGATGGAAAGGTTTTACCTAACTGGAAAACATTCTCATAATAGGTTTCTCTGTAACCACAGATTTATTGTGATCAAAGTCTGTGGGAGCCTCTTTCCAGAAAATGATTTACCTCTGATTTGGTTTACCTTTGCTTTACCTCTCCTCTTATTCTGATACAGGCTGTTAATAGGTATTTTTGGTTGAGATGAATTCATCACTATCTCTATCACTGAATCAAATATGTCTATCAAGCTGAAAGTATGAGGAAATTATAGCATTAGTCGAATAAAGTGTTTTTATTTTAATAAAATTGTTATTTAATAAAATACAAATGTCTTTAATAGGTAGTTTAAATATTATTTCACTCAATAAAAACCGATATAGCAACAAAAGTTGGAGAGCATACAATGATGAGCTAGTAAAAACTACTATGATTCTAGGAAGAATCTACATGCTATGACGTCATTAATTAGTTGTGGGGCCTGAAGTAATAGTAGGTATTGGTATGAGTCTATGCCCGCCGATCATGATTATGACGTCACCTGCTAACTGAAAATGTCACACTAATCAAAATAATCGACGGTTGATGTCAAAATACTTGTAAATCTTTAAATGAGGGTTATCTCACTGAATTGGTTAATTTGTGAAACTATATTTTATTACATAATAAATGTTAACAAATACAAAATGCAAAATATGACTTGCTTATAATATAGTTTCGATTCTGAAAATATGTACAAAGTCATATTGATTTGATCTATAATATAATTGGATACTGAAAATATTGAATAAAGTACTGAATACAAAAATTGAATCAACATGCCAATAATAACAATACAGTAGTTAAATGTTTAAGCAATGCAGCTACAGTAACTGCTATTAATCCCATGTTGTACATGAGTTCTGAAAAATATATAGAAACATTCAAGAGTAACTTTCAACTTGTGGGTATAACGTGTGAATAGTTTCAAGTAAAATTTAAAGTATGTAAAAATTATAGAATGTTCTAATAAAGCAATAGCTTCTTCTCGTCCTTCTCTCTTCAATTATTATTCATTATTTAGTTGGCATTGTGGAGTATATTACCTATCTTACTTGAGGCTATGCTACTTTATTTTCAATTTTGTAAAAGGACAATAGAGGGTGAGATTCTTTCTTGTCCCGATATTACAAATAAGATTATTAAATAATAAAATTCCTCTCCGTGGCATACATACAATTTTCGAAGGAAATGAATCCAGATTTCATGGTTACAGAACTGAGATCTCAGTTACTTGGATACTACAGAAAAATAAAAATCACTCAAGAAAAAGGAGGACTGTAAAAGGTATAACTTAAAACCCCTTTCTTTCAAACAAGGTTAACAATTATGACGCGAGAGAGAAAGAGAGAGAGAGAGAAAGATAGGATATGAGCATTATTTAAGAAAAAATAGAGTTGAATTGAGGAAATGATCAAATGTAGTGAATTCAAATGTTTTTCTTTGGAAGAGTTATTTTCACTTTTCAATTACTTGTGCTAACACCTGTCATTTCTTGGAGCTCTTTCAATAAGAACTTGGCATACTCTCCATTATCTACTGGTTTCATGGAAACAACAACCACTTTCCGTCTCATTTCGTCCTGAAATAAAAGGAATAGATCGTTATTTTACGTCAACGAAAGACTGGATTAAGAGACTAAATAAATAAAAATATTTGAAGTGGTGAGTTAATTTTAGATGAAGAAATAATAAGTTAATGATTGTTTTCTCAAATTTATCAATTCAAGTTTTTTTTAATGAACGTAGAATATTTAATATAATAATGCATTTTTTGATAAAATCTTTCATAGAAAATCATTCAGACCGATCTCGATTTATTAAGTCTAGTATTGAAAGTATAAAAATGTAAATAATAAATAATCATCAAAATAGTAGGTGGCCCGGCAAACTTCGTTCTACCAATAATCTCATTCTCTTCATCAGTCATGCTCAGGAGTCAGGTTAATGATAATTTATTAATAATGTTCACGAAAGCTATGGAATCCTATAAATCATTTTAGTAATTCTGCCAGCCAACGCACTAGCGCGATAAAATAGTTCTTTGCGTACTGTAATCAGTCGAGTAGGCCTAATAGTCACTTTTCAAGGTATCTGTTGGAAAAATTAATACACTGTTATAAATATTGCTTATTCAATGTTGCTAGTTGTGAGCTGCTTATTGCTTTGGTGGGCTAGCTGCAATAGAAATTTTCCATCACCTTCTACTTCTACGTGAGTCTTACAGCTTGTGTCTTCGACACAATGCATTTTGCATTATATTTAAAATTTGAATGTATTTTTTATTTTCCAAAAACTAAATACAAAAAAGATTTATTTGCCATGAAACACAATTTATAATTATACAGTACTAGCAGGTCATCAGCTTTGCACCGGGGATGATTTAGTGTTGTAAAATGCAATCTCCTTGTGTCCAGGAAACATAAAAAGTAGAATAATTATTTATTATATCGTCAAAATTTCCTGGATAATCTACATCTGAGTTGAAAAATCTTAGCAAAAAAGTTTGATTGGTCTCGAACCCGCAACTTCTTATTCATGTGTCACGCGTGCTACCAACAACGCCACAGAATTACAAATGGAAGTTATGTTTCATTAGGCTTTTATCGTTGAGACACATAGTAACTTTAGTGTAAAAACTATTCCATTATATATATATATATAAACAGGATACCCACGACACGGATAGATTAAAAACACTTAAAAACTTACATTTAAACGAGAATTTTCGGGGGCTGGGCCCCCTTTGTCAATCAACCGAAAGTGAAGTGCCTAGTGCCTAGGGGTTGATTGACAAAGGGGGCCCAGCCCCCGAAAATTCTCGTTTAAATGTAAGTTTTCAAGTGTTTTTAATCTATCTAACTTTAAAGTGTTTTCTGTTAAGTGCTATATATATATATATATATATATATAATATATATATATATATATATATATATATATATATATATATAATATATATATATATATATTCCTCTTTTATTTATGGCCGATCGGAGGTTGACAAAAATGACCTTCGTAATACATTCTTTCGTACAGTGAGATTCAGTTCAAAGGGTCAGCATTCATTATAATAGTAACACGAATGCTTTTCTTCCAACCAAAGCTGACTTTTCAAAGTGAATATGACAATAGATTATCTTGCGTTTCTATCTCCATAGTTTCACAGATCTTTAGGGTTGTGTGGCAGAGAGGACCTAGAGTCCTAACTCCGCCCTAAATAAAGGCAATTATTCAAATGAATTAAATTCGATCTGCGACTGTAGCTAAAAATTACGATACAATAATTATTATAATGCAAAGAGTAAGTAGTTAATTCGAAAATAGTGTAATGTAACTTACATTGAACGTTTCGACCTTGGATCGCAGGCGAATGTTGTAGCATGAAAAGAGCGGCACCTGGAACAGCTGTTCGATGGCTTTCTCGTCACTGAGCATGTTACCGACGTCATCAGCTGTTGTGTTCAGTAGCAGCTCGGCCACATCCTGGAACGCACTCACCCACTGCGCATCCGAGATGTCCGCTATCTGCATCTGCAATTCAAATCAACATTCAATCAAAACAAGCATACACCAAACATTCATCAATTGTACATGGCGATTGGTGAAAAATATGGAAACAACTTGACATTTCTGTTACAAGGATAATTCGACAATATGTTTCATTGGGGATCCCATTTGTATAAAAACTTCTTTTCTGTCGCTTCAAAAGTTCGTCACCTTGGAACCGCCATCAAACTTAATTTTTTAAAATGAGAAGTTGGTCATATGATACATGATATCGATACAGAATTTCAAAAGAAAATGAATGGCGAAAACCGCACATCGATATCTCAAACAGTTTCAAAGTTATTCGCATTTAACAATGCCAATAAACCATACAAAAATTAAATAAATTAGCACATAAAAATCAGACAGATCAAAATTTTCTGTTCAAACTGTTAAATATGCGAGTAGATTTTACTATTGATACAGAATTGCAAAAGACTTGCGGCTAGGAGAAGGGCTCTGTTTGGCTGCAAGCAACCAGATGATGAATGGGATGTTAGTATATGGAAAAAACTCCTGTATCTTGTGAAGGACACAGGTATTGGTTTACCCAAGTAACATACTTGGGACACACAATAAGCTTCGGTTGATGTGTGAGGTTCTTTGAATCTTTGGATTCTTAAATCCGTCCCTTCAAAAACATAACACACTATAAGTGTTTACTGACACTTAAAAAAGTGAAATTTGATAGTTTAGAGTTTTTCTATTTTCTATGTACCGTACTCATTTATTTTATTTTTGTATGATTTATTAATAATATTTTTGAATGTGGATGAAACGATTTGAGATATCGATGTGCGGTTTTCGCCATTCATTTTCTCTTGAAATTCTGTTTCGTAATGTATTACACAACCACCTTACCATTTAAAAAAATGAAGTTGAATTCAAGCTGGCGGTTCCAAGATGGTGAACCAACATTTTGAAGCGACAGAAAAGTAGTTTTTTATATAAATAGGATCCCCAATAAAAGATATTGTCGAATTATCCTTGTAACAGGGATATTAAAAAGTTTCAACTTTTCACCAATAATGTATACTGGGAGTCGAGAGACGATTTAAACAAACTTGCGCGTGTGACAATGAATCTTGGAGCAACAAGGCCGATTCACAGAAGTCACCTTACGTCTTTGTCAGACCTTTGTCGCACTAGAAAAAGTAGCAAATCAATTCTGAACTAAAAAATCACAGTACGAGATTCAGTTTGAATTGAAGCATTGTGGACTGGGTTTTACGAGTCTAGCAGTAATTAATAGCTGATTTATGAGTCATTATTATAAGCATACTACCGCGAATTACATGTAACTGTTTTCTGTCCTTTCCATTAACGACTGTAGGGTCTGTGATTTGTACGATAGATCAGTAGTTGATCAGACTGTGATACTTAATAGTAATGCATTCTATCATAAAAACAATTTACAAAATATATACATCAGAAAATCTGTAATATAAACATAATATATAGGCCTACTAAAATAATAGATCACAGAACATACAAATACTTAAATACACAACAGAAGCAATACTTACAGAAACTCATTCATAAACTATTTTCAAGTAGTTGATAGCAAAGGTTAACGATTAGCTTATTGATATCTAACGTAATGATTCTTATAGCATACTGCTATTGTAAGGCAATCCGAGTATGCGTGACCAATCCGAGTAAGCATGCTTGATCATAAATAAATGAGGCCTGAATATTCAAGTCTGCGAATACCTTTGCTTAATATTGTACTCAACATTAAATCATTTTAGACTCAGAATAAGTTACTTACTTTTGAATAAAAACTACTTATTGCATGTATGGATTTCAAACAGCCGATTCAGTTTATTTTGAATAGAATATATTATTTTGATTCTCAGATCAAGATCCGATCTGATTAATAATCTATACACTATAATTAAGTTGGATGACTTATTCTTTTCGAAAAATATGCCACTAGAGTATGAAAGCACTAGAGTAAGAGCTCTAAAATCATTGTGTACTGAACATAGTTGATGTTGTCTGCCCAAATGACTGCGATTGTAGGTGGGTGATGGCAAGAATGAAGCAGAGACTAAAGCATCAGGCTTCCACTTACATTGATCAGTAGACGGTATTTGAAGTTTGGAGATGCTCTGTTACATTTTTCACACCGATATTCTCCTGTATTCAAATCAACAACCTGTAATAAAAATAATCAAATATAATTTTAATACTAAACCATTCATATTTAATCCAATACAATAAGAAGCAAACCAACCTGACAGACAGTTGAACGCAAGTCTAGAGAAATCCCATTTTCATCTCCATTCATTCGGATTCTGAATTTTACAATTATGTAATGTAATTTTACAAGTATAAAGTTGCCATTACGGTCTCTAACATAAAAAAATATTATTTTGGATAGAAACTGTAAGTGATTTTCATTTCTAATTGAGAATGAGAAGCCTATTATTCGAGTTTGTTCTTTAAATCAACACTTCTTTAGTTAATTTAGTAGCATTTTTACTTTTTCAGATATCCAACGTCAGGTTGAGTTTTAATGCATCTAATAATCTGAATACAATCTGTACAGCTTATAATCAATTCTCAATTAACCGTAACGATCTATTTTTTACAAGTAGAAATGACATCCCATACTCACTTTCTTATTGCATTCTGAAGACGGACAAGCTTTGTAGCAAACATTTTCAGTACGAATGTGCATAACATGGGCGAATGCACTGAAGAATTCAGCTTTATCGGAATCAGTGTTTTGATTCTTGGCTTCCTTGAGGGTAATGGCCTTGCTATTAAACATTCCTCCTGTGAAACGAAACAACAAATGAAATAGAAACAATGTAACTTGATTAGAATATTGAGCAAAATCTCAATGTGTAGAAGGTTCTCACTAAATCTGAACTTGTGATGACATTGTAACGATTATTCGAAACTGGCGAAAATCAAAAGCGACTGACGATAAAATGTATCGATTAGAATAGAATAGAAACTTTATTGCAGCCATCCATATCTGAGGTCTTCAGATACAATAAAAGAGTTAAATGTATAAACAAAATAATACACTATCAGTACCCTATGATAATAATATGTTACCTGATTTTCAACTTATAACCCAATATTCCTGGCTAATGTATAGAAATCTTGTTTAAAGGGTAAGCTGCTAATAAACTTTTTATGTGATTTTTAAAAGTTCCATTCTCCATATTTCTGAGATGTTCAGGAAGTGATTTAAACAATTTTACGGAAAAATAGAATTTTTTTGTGTACTAGAATAGGTACACCGATAAGTAGTCAAATTACCATTATTTCTAGTGTAATGACTATGAACTACCAACTGATAATCAAGAGTTGATGCATAATAAATTTGTATTACACCAGCTATCAATCAAATAATTAGCCAAGTGCTGGGATGCTTGACTACTGGGAAGGGAACTACTGTGGACAAGCTCACAAAAACACACACATCATCCGCAAATAAATAGCTTTTGGCTGGAGGGTTTACCATTGTAAAAAATATATAAAACTACATTTTGAAAGAAATCTGTTGATTTAGTATTTAAATGTTACAACGCTGATTTCAAGCCTTTAATGAGTTCACTATCAGCTACCGAGGAAATTGATAGTGTCTACCGTTTTGGGTAGAGACTATCTTTTACCTTTCCCATTTATTCATATGATTTGCGCATCATTATGAATGCATCAATAAACAATTTAATGAATTTATAAATAATTGGAAATGATGGTACGTACCATCCATAGCTCCCCCTCTGGCAGACAGGCTGTTGAACTTGGCGTCGTGAGACAGCGCGTCGTACCAGCCTCGCAGTTTGTGCGCCTCTGGAATGTCGGGGTTGATCTGAATGTTGGAGCTGGCGCGCACGCTCAGCGATCGGCCGCCGCCAAAGTCCGACAGACCCGCCTGTCTGATCGCCACAATCGGCTCGCCGCCGTTAACTTCGAAGTTTTCCGCATCATTGTTCCATAATGTAACACTTATCTGAAACAATCAATCATCAGCTTTACGGGAGTGGCCGTAGTCGATTTCATTAGAAGCTGGCTTCATGATCTAGAGGGTTCGAATTCCAGACCGGGCAAGATATTTTTCTCGGGCTACTCCCGTGTTTCGGACGGACACGTTAAGCTGTCGGTCCCGGCTGCCTAAAAAGCAGTCGTTAGGTCATGTCAGAGGCTCTGAAATTGATCAGTTGCGACCTGAAAACTCTGACACCAGACCTGAGCTAGCCAGGTCACTCGATATTATTATTATAAGCTTTATATTGTTACTTTAAAGATTTATTTTATTCGAAAAAAGAAGATTTCTTTTGTCTAAATATTTTTTATTAACAAGTTGTTAATAATTTTTGTACAATTAATTAATTTTTTATTTTTACAAGAAAGCACTGACCAGGATAGAAAAACTAAGGGTATTCCTCGACATATTTCTCTCCCAAATTTAGATAACATTTCAAAGGTCCGAAATAGGGTTATTCTTTAATTTTCTGAAATTAAGTTCATTTTCACTCAAAAACAACAAAAACTAGGATTTTTAAATGTTGACGGTTGAAAGGGTATTTCTAAAATCTTCATGTCTGAACAATTATAATAATAATTATTTTTTATGTTGATTGTCATTAAAACTAGTCTTAGAAATTAACCATTAATTTTCATTTCACTATAAATCTTACATTTTGAAAAACTATAAAACTTTGAGTTCATCCATTGATGACCCAAGTAGTTCTGAGATTATGAGAGCGGTAAAAATAAAATAGTCAGCATACACTAAAACAGAATGATTTTGAACTAGTTCAACAGGTTTCCTTCTCATCACCCTCCTGGTAAGATTTTCATTCTGTAGTGTAGCTGGCTTGCCTCAGGGTTGACATGATGATGGAGTCTCGACTCATGCCGCAGGACAAATCGACTGGACACAAATGGAATGCGTAGATCTCTACGCAAGTCATTGTTTCTGGTGTAGCGAGGAGCGTTCACTATATCCCTAAAAACTTTATTTGAAATTTCTGTATCATATTGATGTTACTTTTACAGGCACATCCCCCAAAGTTGGATCCCAAACTATGATGATATTTAATCTATGTGGATCCCAAACAACTATGATATTTAATCTATGTGGTATTGTGTTCAGACTGAAGACTACAAATTAGAAATTGTTATGGTGCACCTTATTGCTTAACTAGCCAGAGGTCTTTAGCCATGAAATGTACTGATGCAAATATTTCTTGGACTCAAATTGTAAGCTGGAGTTCAAGAGGTTACTCTCTAGACGTCTAAAGTTAAGTATAGACTATTTGATTATTCAATTTTGGTAAGTGAACAGTGAACAGCTTGTTGACCTTTCTTAGCTTGCCGCCTCATCATCGTATACAAATCAGACTCTCTATACAATATTGGAAGAAATCACTCGATTAACCTTGTTGAATTTCACTCAACCATCTACCGTTCACTAGAACGCAATATTTGATCAAAAGGTGAGTATTGAATGATGAGAAAAGACTCACCGATGAGAGAGAGTTGTCGACCAACTCAATATCCCTCTTCTTCAGCTCTTTGTTGGTTGTTCTTTGGATTACTGTGGCGAGATCACCAACTCTCTTGCAAACTCCAATCACATCTGTAACAGTAATTAATGTTCCACAAATATTGAATGAACCTATGTAAAACAAAAACGTTAATTTGATTTCCTGATAACACACAACAAAACCGCTTAATAATGCAACAACCGCGTTTGACTGTACGTGATGATTGGTCACAAAGCAGACCGACCATACAGAAATCACTTTCAACTTCAGTTCTAGTCTATAATACAATTAGTCAAAAATAATTGATTCAACAAAATTATGCAAATTCAGTAATTTAACCCCCAATCTGACCCATCAGACCCCGACTTCTTATGTGTTCATGAATTTAAAAATGCATTGAATTACTCAACATTTCATCTGTAGTATTAAGTTATTTAAATCTTTCAACGATTGTATTACCAATTTATCACTTAAATAATCAAGTTAACCCCCTTAAAGCTTGGCCTATTTCTGAAACATTTTATTAAGCACTACACTTATACATTTCTTGACGATTTCAAGTAAATATAACACGATGAACGTAAACAATTTTGATGGGAGAATGCTAATTTATTTCTGAGGCCTAATGATTTTTGATAATTTGAATTTAAAAATTCAAGTCTGAATTATTTGGCTGTCGAAGCAGTTCGGCATACTTCCAAATACATTTAGAAAGTATCATATACTCATATTTTTCAGCTAAAAAATGATATATTTCTGTTACAAATTATAGCCCTCCTATTACGGATAAAGGATACTAACCTACAGAGTTCTCTAAAGGTGCTTCTTGCAGAGCAACCAACGATGTGAAGTTGAATTTCATTTTGGGGATGTCACCGCAGTCTTCAGTGCAGGGCTCGATTCTGGTTTCTGACGTGCAAGTCATCTCGTAGTCGTTTTTCAAACTGGTGAATTTCTTGTTGGCCTGCTTCAGCTGACAACGGCTGATCAAATATACTTTATTTACCTGTGGAAAATGAAAGTTATTATTTAATTAACTGGAAACCCCATTAAATTGATAATAATATTATATTAAGCATTTTCTAATTACATAAAAAATCAATGAAGACTTATTGCTTAAACGCATAAAGCGTAAATCTGTCTACTGAAATATCAAAGCAATTAATCTCATGGCTTGAAGTAATAAAAGTTATCCAATTCAATCTCATTTAATTCTATACACAAAATGTGAATCACCAATCATCAATTTTAATTGCGTTTTATCCAAGAGCTTCTCGGACAAGTAATTTAACAGATACAGACAATCCCATTTTCTAGGCAGCAATACCCTATTTAATAAGCTAACCTCACCCAAAATTTCCAAATCATTTTTCGAAAAATAATAGAGATGAATGTGAAAAGGAATTGCTTTTTTCACTTGTTTCCAAGTTTCTGGCGTTGAAGATAAGATTTATAGATTTGGTTTGATGAATGTGATGTCCACATATCTCAGGCTTGTGCTGGGGCAAAGGTGAGCATGAGAATGGACTAGTGCTCGATTCTAAATGGAATGCGATCCCAGTTGTGCTCCGAATCAGCGAGAAGCTTATAATTAGTAACTAGCGGAGCCACAAAGTTTTAATTATCCATCAAAGCGTAATGTTCTGGCAAATTTTTCAAATGCCATCGCTTTTAAATAATCTGAATCCAATCTACTGAAATATTATTTGATTAATTAAGAAATGTTTTTCATATCATCATTGATTTCTCCCAAATTCATAAAAATAGTATTTCTTTTTATCACCTAATCATCAAGAAGTAATCATTTGATGAATAAACAACTAATATCACAGAGGGTTAGGTAGCAAATTTTCAATATAATATTGACTAAAATTTGTGTGCATTGTACATTGTAAAACTAACAATAAATTTGATTTGATTAAATGAACGAGTGTTTGCGAGTTCTCACTTTTGACTTACTGAAGGCCAAAGTCAATGTCAGTCTGTTTGTATGTTCTACAATAGCTTTAGAAAGAATTGATCAATCAGCTTCAAATTTTGAACACCTATTCTTCGAACCTTTTTACAGGTCAAGTTTGTTGGACAGAAAAATTGATTCACTCCTTCGTCCTTTTTCAGGATATAAAATAACATTGAAAGTGCATGAAAAAAAATTGTTGTGACTTGGTCAGCTGAAGAAATCCATTACATGTAATAATTACAACAGTTTAACAGTTTTCCATTCATAACATCAGCTGAGGCTATTTGGGAGATAACACCATAGAGAAACAATAGCTTGTTTCTCTATGATATCACACAAACAGTCCTTCATGCACTGACACATGATTTCAGCTGGTTAATACACAACCTAATTTACCACTTTAACATCAACAAACTGATAAGGGTTGAGATATCAATATGCGGTTTTCGCCATTTATTTTATCTTGGAACTCTGTATCGAAATCATGTATCACATGACCACCTCAATTAAAAAAATGAATTTGGATTCATATGGGGGTCGGTTAAAGATGTTAAAGCTAAAGCGACAGAGTAATTTTTCATTTCAAATAGGCTCTCCAATGAAACCTACCGGAAAATTATTCTTGTTTAAAAGAAATATTCAGCTTTTTCCATGATTTTCATCAACTCTGTATAATTTAAGGTTAGGGGTTCTAAAAATTACAATACAACAGATATTGAGCGAGTTCTCCAACCCAGAGGGTCACTAGTATAATCCTAATTAAAAAAATCGTAAGTTACTGTTATAGTTAGATGATGTAACCCAGATTTACAATACAACAGATTTTGAGCGAGTTCTCCAACCCAGAGGGTCACCAGTACAACCCTAATTTAAAAAATCTTAAGTTACTGTTATAGTTGGATGGTGAAACCCAGATTATAGTTGATACAAGATTATACATGATTATATTATTGATTATAGATGGTTGAATCAAGAGGTAAAGATCGGCTAGTGAAGAGGAAATCAGATTGGCTGCACTATGGCGAGCGAAAAATAACTATTACTCTATCTACTCTCAAGCCGCTACGATTACAACACTTTTCATGTGACTGAACCATAGTGAATAACCAATCGCCTTTACATTCATCTTATTTGCCAGCTGATATATTTCTATATAATATCTATACTGATGAAAATGTTTCTTATTCATTCACAAAAAAATATAAATGATATGGATGGAATCAACAGGATTAGCCCAAAACTGTTTCTCTCCCAAATATTTGTCTGAGCTTTTATTAATGTACTGGTGTTATTGAAATTGGTGGATGAATGTTGCTGACCTCAATCATGTCATAGAACTTGTCGACCTGGTCGCGGAAGGCGGTGACGCGGATCTCTCCGCTCTCATCGGCCAGGTCCATGCTGAACAGCTTGCCTTCTCCGCGCGCATTGCTCCAAGTCTTCACGGCCGACTTACTGAGCACGCGCGCTTTGATCACCCACTTGTTCTGATAGGGGCTCAGGTAGGCGATGGGGTGCGTGCGTTGCCCGGACATCGGCGACATTTCCACGCCCGACTGCAGTGGCGTCTTCGTCTGCCGACCGAATCCGCCTCCTATCATTAAACAACAAATCAAATCAAATTCATTCAAAATAATACACAAAAGATAAAAGATACATAGTATATATAAAAAATTACTTGAATCACAAAAAATATCATGTTAGATATCTTAAAATTAATGGAAAAATTAACCAGCAAAATCTTAATATTGGTTTGTGTGCTAGCGACGAGTAACAAAACAGTTCGAAAATTGGAATCGTATATCATACGGTAAAATAAATAATAAAATTAATTCTACAGGGGCTAAAGTAGTATTCACATCAAACTCGGCAGCTCTGCAGAGTCTGTGGATGGATGGACGGAAAAAGATCTGTCTGTGCCGGCT
>NC_052505.1:99383793-99407116 GCF_014356525.2 Nilaparvata lugens | reverse complement strand
CTGGAATGAAACTTTGGAATTTTTTTTCGTGAAAACTGAGCTTGTACAAAATTCATTCGTGATCAGGAATGATTCAATATATGTTTAACATTGCATTCAGTCCAGAATATCATAAGAAATGCCATGTACTTGACTTTTGTGGTAGATTTTCCAAGAATTCCCCATAGTATCACTATAACTGGAATAAAACTTTGGAATTTTTTTTCGTGAAAACTTCGCTTGTACAAAATTCATTCGTGATCAGGAATGATTCAATATATGTTCAACATTGCATTCAGTTCAGAATAACAAAAGAAATGCCATGCACTTTACTTCTGTGGTAGATTTTCCAAGATTCCCCATAGTATCACTATAACTGGAATAAAACTTTGGAATTTTTTTCGTGAAAACTGTGCTTGTACAAAATTCATTCGTGATCAGGAATGATTCAATATATGTTCACCATTGCATTCATTCCAGAATATCAGATAAATGCCATGCACTTGACTTTTGTGGTAGATTTTCCAAGAATTCCCCATAGTATCATATAACTGGAATAAGACTTTGGAATTTTTTTACGTGAAAACTGTACTTGAACAAAATTATTCATGATCAGGATTGATTCTATATTTATTCACCATTGCATTTAGTCCAGAATAACTGGATAAATGCCATGCACTTAACTTTTGTGGTTGATTTTCGAAGAATTACTCATAGTATAGTAACTGGAAAAAACTTTGGAATTTTTTTCGTGAAAACTGTGCTTGTAAAAATTCATTCATGTTCAAAATAATTCAATATATGTTCAACATTGCATTCAGTTCAGAATAACAAAAGAAATGCCATGCACTTGACTTCTGTGGTAGATTTTCCACGAATTCCCCATAGTATCACTATAACTGGAATAAAACTTTGGAATTTTTTTTCGTGAAATCTGTGCTTGTACAAAATTCATTCGTGATCAAGAATGATTCTATATATGTTCACCATCGCATTCAGTCCAGAATATCAGAAGAAATGCCATGCACTTGACTTTTGTGGTAGATTTTCCAAGAATTCCCCATAGTATCACTATAACTGGAATAAAACTTTGGAATTTTTTTTCGTGAAAACTGTGCTTGTACAAAAATCATTCGTGATCAGGAATGATTCTATATATGTTCACCATTGCATTCAGTCCAGAATAACAGAAGAAATGCCATGCACTTGACTTTTGTGGTTGATTATTCAAGAATTCCCAAGAGGATACCTATAAATGGTATTAAACTTCAGAATCTTTTTTCGTGAAAACTGTGCTTGTACAAAATTCATTCATGAAAAGAAATGATTCTATATATGTTCATCATTTCATTAAGTCCAGAATAAAAGTATAAATGCCATGCACTTGACTTTTTTTGTTGATTATTCAAGAATTCCTATTGTAATACTATTACAAATATTGAACTTTGATTTTTTTTTGAAAAAACTGTGCTTGTACATAATTCATGTGTGGTTGAAGATGATTCATATATCATGTTTTTGACTTGGATACAGTATTTTATTCATTCAAAGTAATACAAACCGTATTATCACGCCTGCATGAGCGGTAGAGTAGCTGGCAGATAGCCAGCATAGGTAAATAATCAATGATATGTATGACCTTGACTCCATCTTCAAAAGCGTCTAAAAAAAAACGGTGCTTGTACAAAATTCGATTTTTGCATATTCAGATGACACAAAATTCGTAGTTTATTGTCAATTTTTTTCGGATTTTTTCTGACATGTGCACTACAAGTTCACACTTCCAGCATAGGGAAATTAGCATTGAAAAATGACCTTGACCGCGACTTCAAATGCGTGTAAAAAAAAAAAAAAAAACGGTGCTTGTACAAAATTAAATTTTTGGATATTCTGCTGACACAAAATTCATAGTTTATTGTCAATTTTTTTCAAATTTTTTCGGGCTTGTGCACTACAAGTTCACGGAGCCTGTTTTGTTGGGGGGAGAGAGTGGTGTGAACTGGTTTGTTGAGAGGGAAGTGTAAGATGCAATGACTCCCCACTACGTCCCCCTACAACAGTACTAATCAAGCTCAGACAGAATCTTCATTTGCGTATACAAGCGCTTTCTACCGGTATAAGTGATACTACACATTAGGCGAACATAGTCGTAAGAATGTTCCCTCTGATCCCTTTCTGTGGTAACGGCCAGCAACAGTCACAGTTATAACATAGTTATTCAAAAGTATTCTTTGAGTATCTATAGTGAGGTCCACGTTATAATGGTAGTGTACGATTTGCAAATGTGAATGAGTAGGGTTAGGTTTTATTTAGGTTATATTAATAATGTTTTTTAGGATAGGTTAGGTTTTTGCTTAAAAATTGCAATATGCTAGAAGGGGCTAGGGTCCAGGTAGAGTTATGTTTTTTGATGTTTCAAAGGTAAAAGGATAGGTTAGGGGGTTAGGATTTTGCTCTGAACCACATGTTTGTGAACATGTTCATGAAATGAACAACATTTTTGTTAACATGTTCATGAAATGAACCAAATGTTTATGTTTTGTTCTAAAGATGACGAACGAATCTAAGTATTAATGTGAATGGGTAGAGGTTAGGTTTTATTCAGGTTATATTTAATAATGTGTTATTGGGATAGGTTAGGTTTTTGCTTTGAAATTGCAATATGCTAGAAGGGGCTAGGGTGCAGTTAGAGTCATGTTTTTTGATGTTTCAAATGTAAAAGGATAGGTTAGGGGGTTAGGATTTTGCTCTGAAATCTAAATTATTAAATGTGAAGGGGTTAGGGGTTAGTGTTAGGTTTTTTTGGATTATATTTAATAATGTTCCATAAGGTTAGGTTAGTATCTCTTTCCTGTATAGGGCTACTTGTAATATAAATATAAAGAAAATAAATAAAAATCTCAGTACCCTTTTTTTTTAAATATTTTATCACGACATGTTTCAGTCAATTATGCCATTTTCAAGTGATATGAATTAATAAATAAATACTAATGGAAGACTCTTATTTTGATCATATGTTAGTGTATTCATATGTTTTATGAACTAGGACTGTAAATTTTGGTTTAAATTTGCATGATTCTATCAAAAATGGGGTTATTGGTGTCTAATTGGATCAAGTTATTATTTTATCTCTGTTTAATTTTGCTGCTTTATAGATATGAAATTCTTCTTTGACATTCAGTTTTTGACTTTTATTACCATAATTAAGTATTTTCATATTGGAATTTATATCTGTAAAATTATGGCCTGAATCTATCAAGTGTTCAGCAAATGCCGACTTTTGTGTATATTTTTAGATTTTAGTGCTTGGATATGTTCTCGAAACCTGATATGGAAATTTCTACCCGTTTGCCCGATATAGAATTTGTCACAATCACTACATTTAAGTTCATAGATTCCAGATTTTTTAAACTTATCTTGCTGTACATTTAAATTTGATTTCTTTTTTATCAGTTCGAATGCATTATTTGTTGTCCTATAACCTAGAATGAATTTATTTTTTGTAAAGGTTTTTCTTATAGCTTTATTAAATTTTGTGTTATATGGAACACAAATATATTCTTTATTTCCTACATTTCCTTGATTATTTTGAGTTCTATTCTGTATTAATTTTTCTTTTTGTTTGTAAATCATTCTATCAATAGTTTTGGTATTATATCCATTTGTTATTGCCATATATTTTATTATTTTCTTCTCTTTTCTATAATTATATTTTGACATGGGAATATTTATTAGCCTATATTACTTTCCTTGCCCTACTACCATAGGTAAGGAAAGTATTGCTTTCCAAAAAAAATTAAGGTACCCCAATTTCAAGTTTTCTATACGTTTCAAGGTCCCCTGAGTCCAAAAACATGATTTTTGGGTATTGGTCTGTGTGTGTGTATGTGTGTATGTGTTGTGTGTGTATGTCTGTGAACAGGATAACTCCATTCCTAATTAACCGATCGACTTGAAATTTTAAACTTAAGGTCCCTATACCATGAGGACCCGACATAAGAAATTCAATAAAATTCAATTCAAGATGGCGGAAAAAATGGCGGATAATTACTAAAAAACCATGTTTTTCACGTTTTTATCGAAAATGGCTCTAACGATTTTCTTCAAATTTATATCATGGATAGCTATTTATAAGCCCTATCAACTAGCATAAGTCTCATTTCTGGGAAAATTTCAGGAGCTCCGTAATATTCTTGAGAAAAATGGCGGAAAATGACTAAAAAACCATGTTTTTCACGGTTTTCTCGAAAACGGCTCCAACGATTTTCTTCAAATTTATACCATGGAGAGCTATTTTTAAGCCCTATCAACTGGCATAAGTTTCATTTCTGGGAAAATTTCAGGAGCTCCGTAATATTCTTGAGAAAAATGGCGGATAATGACTAAAAATCCATGTTTTTCACCTTTTTCTCGAAAACTGCTCTAACATTTACTTCAAATTCATACCATGGATAGATATTCATAAGCACTATCAACTGGCATGAGTCTCATTTCTGGGAAAATTCCATGATCTCCGTAATATTCTTGAGAAAAATGGCGGATAATGACCAAAACCAGGTTTTTCACGGTTTCTCAAAAACGGCTCTAACAATTTTCTTCAAATTCAAGCCATGGGTAGCTATTCATAAGTCCTATCAATGACATGAGTTTTTTCCTTGGAAAATTGCAGGAGCTCCGTAATATTTTGAGAAAAATGGCGGATAATTACTAAAAAACCATGTTTTTCACGATTTTTTCAAAATAACTTGACCGATTTTTTTCAAATTCATACTCTGTATAGTTATTTATCAGCTCTATTAACTGGCATGAGTCTCCTTTCTGGGAAACTAATGGGGGGTCCACCCCATCCTTGAGAAATGGACTTTGTAACCTCCTTCTCGTGCATGAGTAGGTAGGTAGAGCAGTTCAAAAAGAACACATAGTTGAGATATTTCATCTGTAGAACAGCTGTTTTGACGACTTTAAAAAAATGACGACTAAAAAATCATTGAATTTCACAATTTACACAAAGGAAAAAGTACTCTGAAAACAATTATATATACACATATACAAAAGTCTGATCGTAGTTTCGAATATGAGCAAGGAAAGTTGTGTGATTGTACCACACCAGATTTTTTATCATTGCATTGAAAGTTGAAATTTTTTGTTGCCAAGGATGATTTGAATCTCTAGGAATAATACAATCTGTATGTGTGGGTTTTCTATAAATGCTAAAATCATGTTTGTTATCTTTCATACTAATCGTTAAATCAAGAAAATTATTTCATGTTCTTGAGCTTCCATCGTAAATTTTATAGAAGGTGATATAGAATTTAAATATAATTCAAAATCTTCATGTGTTTTATCTTCATTATTATACAGACATATTATATCATCAACATATCTGTGCCAATAGTAATATTTTTCTTTAGAGGATTATTATCATTCATTATTTTAGATTTTTCTAAATTGTTCATGTATATGTTAGACAAATAACCTGATAAGGGATCCCATCGCCAAACCTTCCTTTTGTTTGTAATTTTTCTCATTGAATTTGAAATAATTTGATCTACACATACTGTTGTCAATGCTATTAGATCTTCTATTTCATCATTATTAATATTATTATCTGAAACAAAATTGATAGAAGCAGCAAAATAAACAGAGATAAAATAATAAACTTGATCCAATTAGCACCAATAACCCCATTTTTGATAGAATCATGCGAATTTAAACCCAGAATTTACAGTCCTAGTTCATAAAAACTGTAACATATTTAATTTGGATTGATCAATAAGAATCCCTAGCTAAAATATTTATAGGTCTAAGTAAGTAACTGGCTAATATCGCCAAAGAGATAACGAAAAGATTAGATAATATCAGATTGTCCTGGCTAAACTGTACAACAGCCTAAGAGGAATTGAATAATTTTTTGCTAATATATAATATATTATAAAATATTGAAGGTTGAGGTTAGGCATGAACATTTAGTGATCGGCGACCTAACGATCGACCGAGCCATGCAACATAGAATCTGACCAAACCTTGGCAGAAATTTATTGTGGCAAAATGGTATGCAATTTGAGGAACAAAAGGTCTCACGTGGCTAATTATTATGATGCATGAAACAAATAATCATATATAAAAAATTAACTAGCATGTAGAGAGCATATTTAAAAAACCCATAAAAATAATTAAATGTATCCAGGAAATAGGAGGTTACAGGCGCATGAATACTGAAACAATTTGCATGCACCAATCACATAATGGCAATTGATAGGCGGCAATAGTATGCCGATTCAAAAATATTTGTATATATTTCTACAAATAAATAGAATTTGTATGAATTGTTGTATAGTCTATGTTTTGGATATGGCCCGAAGGCAAAGAAATTATTAAACATACAACATAAGTAATAATTTATATTTTAGTTTGGTCTATTTGAACCTTGAATGGCGGAGGACTAGGATATTCAAATTTTATGTAAATTTAGAAATCGGAAATGAGAATTGTAAAATTGAGAAAGGAGAACCAACACTCGCCTGCCAAATGCCACCATGAGAGGTCCCTAAATATTATAGAGTGTAATACCTTGCTATAACTTGTAAAATTTAAAGTTAGATTGAATTACTAAATTTCTTATAAGACTTTGTGATGCTCTTATAAAGCAAAAGTCATTTTCATTTTTTTTAAATAATTTGTAACCCCTTGGAAGAGACGACTCCGGCTATCATAGTCCAGGACCACCAGGAGTTGGATCGACATCAGCAGCCCATAAGAAATTTTGACACGTGAGTGAGAAATTTGAAATAGTGATAGGGCGCCCTCAGTGCTTCGAAATTACATGAGAATCAAAGCTAGCTCGTCGAAAGGGTTTTCTCATAATTAAGAATTTAGTAAAAAATACTTGCGCAAGTAAATATAGTATTAAAGGTATTTTATTAGAAGAGTAACGAGTCAATACATATCAGAAGTTCTATAAATCAAAGAAGTATAAAATCTAGGCTAGTAATACATTCATATGATCTTTAATTCTGCAATATAATTTGCAATAGTTTGTTGTAGCTCTGATTCACTAGATGAATTGCTCTATTTATTCCATCAGGTGCCGAATCTTGCACCCTGAGATAAAATATATATTCATTGCAAAGAAATCTATTAGATACTATAGAATTTAATATATATTTGGATTATTGGTTGTCAATTTATCAAGCTGAGTTTAAGGAATCTATTTTAATGGAATTGTCCAAGTCGACAAGTATTAGCAAGCTAATATCGCAGCTACATGCAAAAGGATGCATATGATTATAAAATAAAAGCACATGGTAACGTTTTGTGCTATAAAATTTAGAGAATAGTATTTAGCCTGTGATATTTTATTGATTTCGATTATTGTTCTATTTTTATATTATATTTTTTTATCGCTCTATATATTTTTTGCACTGATTTATTTTTGCAATATTTGTCAATATATGTATCAAATTGTTTATGTGTGCGATTTATTTAATTCCTCAATACTATAGGATAAGTACCATATATATATATTTATTTTTAATGAATTATCAGAAGTATTGTGGAAGCTCATATCTGGGCCTATAAAGATTTTTATGAGACTGTATCCTATAAAAAACCAGGACCTAATTTTTATAATTATATTAAAATATTTCATGCTCTACCGACTGATGCCAAGCAGGAGCTATCGTTATTTAAATATAAAAAATAACGTGAACACACATATGAATACACTAACATATGATCAAAATAAGAGTCTTCCATTAGTATTTATTTATTTAATTCATATCACTTGAAAATGGCATAATTGACCGAAACATGTCGTGATAAATATTTTTAAAAAAAGGGTACTGAGATTTTTAATTATTTTCTTTATATTAGTTAGGTTAGGTTTTTGCTTTAAAATTGACAATATGCTAGAAAGGGCTAGGGTCCAGGTAGGATTATGCTTTTTGATATATTTTCAAAAGTGAAAGATAGGTTAGGATTTTGCTTTGAAATTGCAATATGCTAGAAAGGGCTCGGGTCCAGTAGGATTATGCTTTTTGATATATTTTCAAAAGTGGAAAGATAGGTTAGGATTTTGCTTTGAAATTGCAATATGCTAGAAAGGCTCGGGTCCAGGTAGGATTATGCTTTTTGATATATTTTCAAAAGTGGAAAGATAGGTTAGGATTTTGCTTTGAAATTGCAATATGCTGGAAGGGATTAGAGGTTTTCAAATAGTTATGTTTATTAATGTTTTAAATTTAAAGGGGAGGTTGAGGGTTTGGTTTTTGTTTTGAAATGACAATATGCTGACTTAGTTATAGTGTTTTTTAACATCAGTTAAATAACAACTGTTATATTTTATTAATTATATTTTCAAAAGTACTCTTTCTTTTATTGAATAAAATAATAATATATCGATTATTATATTGAAGTAAATGATAAATCATCATTGGATAATAATATTTTCATCAAATAGAATGACGATTGGCTCCAGTACAGTGCTCGGTAACCATCATCACAAAGAACGTTACATTCAAAGAACTGACTGAATGGAACGGGAAAAACCCGTTGCTAACGCATGCGCGATACGGTGCTGTCTAAAGGGCACGCCACACCAAGCTCGCTACCGCGGCGGTAGCGAAGTTTTAAAAATCGCTAGCCATGTATTCAGGTTGATTGCGCCACACCGAGCTCGCTACCGCGGCGGTAGTACGGCGCACTACCACCTACGACCGCCCTAGGCGATTCAACAAAAGTTCGCTGAGAGGTAGTACGGCGGACAAAGCGAGCTCAGTGTGGCGCGCTCAACCTGAATACATGGCAGGCGATTCGAAGAGGTAGCGCATGCGCACCTCTCCTCCTTGCAATACAACGCAACTAGTACGTCTCACCCACCACTACTAGACTCACTACTCGGAGACTACCGCTAGTGGACGTTTTTCGGTGTGGCGTGCTCAGCCGAGAAAACTACCACCAGCGGTACTACCTCGGCGGTACTGGCGAGCTTGGTGTGGCGAGTCCTTAAGACAGAGTGGTTTGTGCAGCGAATAGACAACGTGCTATTATCATAGCCATATTCCATATATATATTACTTATTAAGTGTTTATGTAAGTACTAAAACAATGAATGTCATTCTATTTGATGATTATAAATTATGATATTATTTATCTCTTTTCTGTATAAGGCTACTTGTAATATAAATAGAAAGAAAATAAAAAATCTCAGTAGTCGTTTTGAATTATTTAATCACAACATGTTACAACATTGATGCAATTTTCAAGTGATAAGAAGTAAATAAATCATTTTTTTATTTACTTCATATACTAGAAAATGGCATCAATGTTGAAACATGTTGTGATTAAATAATTTAGAAAGGGTACTGGGATATTTTATTTTTCTTTCTATTTATATAATATATTATTCCATGATGATTTATCATTGAATTATTTAATTCAATAAAAAAGGGAGTAAAATTATCAAAAACACTATAACTAGGTCAGCATTTTGCCATTTTAATGCAAAAACCTAACCTCCTAACCTTCCCTTTTACCTTTAAATCAATCAATCAATCAATCAAGAATATTCTTTATTCCAAAAATACAGTAAGTACACAAATGATGAATAATATAAAATATAAAATACGAATAATTATGTACTTAAATTAAGTTTCCATATTATAGGTTATGGAATGAGTCTACATGGGCACTGTGGCCTGTGCGTAGACTCGAGTTGAAATTTCAAGTAGGTATAGTGAATCCTTATGAAGGGGTAGAAGAAAGAGAGGCAAAATTAATTCAATTTATGAGGGTAATTTCATTCAAATGAATGTCATAGTTTTGTATCGCAGAAAGTCATTCTGTATTGTAAAGTCCGTCTGTATCGTATATAGCCAGTCTGTATCGTATAGAGTCAGTCAGTATTGGTATAGAGTCAGTAAAAGTCATGTTAATTTTGCAGTCAGGTGAGTCCGCCGCCCGCCAAGACCAGAGCCACAGTCTCCTCCTCACTTATTTCAAACAACCAATATTTCAATCTTTTTTTGAAAATTGGAAGACTTACTGCTGAAAAAATGTTATTTTGCGGAAATAATCTTTTATAATTACGATATATTACTTGAGATAGGAAGAAGCAATTTGTTGTTGAGAAGGATCTTGTCAGCTGGATAGATCTGATCCCAACTGTGGCTGCATATCTCGTGTTGTGAGAATGTAGAGATGGTATTAAAATTGAACCAAAATGTTTATAAACATGAGTGAATAAATCCTTTATGTATAATTTTTTCAAGGGTAGAACTCTAATTTCCTGAAATAATAAAGATGAGGGGTATCTTCGACATTTACGAAAGCCAGCTTTAAGGATTGCTTTTTGAATAATTTCTAGTCTTCTTAGATGGGTGCGGTAGGCTGCTCCCCATGCTAAGATGCCATATGAGAGGCGAGACTGTACAAAGGCAAAATAAGCTACTTTAAGTTCGTTAAAATTGAGAATTTCTCCAAGCTGCCTGAATGCAAATATATATTTACGTAAGGTTTTCAATTGGAAGTCAATATGTTGTATCCACTTAAGTCTGGAATCAAAAATGACGCCCAGATACTTATATGAGAAAACTTGTTCAATACTTTGACATCTGCACGAATTATTTAAAAAGTCATTACAATTATGAATTTTAAGATCCTCTAGATTGTAATCAGTTGTATGGGTTAATGCAATTGGCATGAACTTGGTTTTAGATATATTTAGTGATAATATATTTTGATCAAGCCATTTTTTAACAATAAGTAGATCAGATAAAGCTCTGTTTTTGGTTTCAAGCCAAGTGCTTCCCTGAACAAGTATTAAAGTATCATCAGCGAAAAGGAAAATTTCGCCATTCAAGTTAACCGAGAGATATTATTAATATAAATTGAAAAAAGTATGGGCCCAGGGTACTTCCTGAACAACCCCAAAATTGATTGGTAGCTTCTCTCCCTCTGCCCCACATATAGATACATATTGCTGTCTGTTTGTAAGGTAGCTGGAAAACCAGTCAATTGCCTTACCCACAATTCCTATTGCTCTCAATTATCAATCAACTTATCTCTGTCAACACTATCGAAGGCTTTTTTGAGATCAAGAAATATCATCAAAGCCTTCATATCACCTGACACAGCACTATGCAAAGCTTTGTTCACATCAAACATCACATCAGAAACACATCTGTCACTCCTAAAGCCATATTGCCGGTCTGTAATAATGTTATTCAATGTTAAGTAAGCAACAAGTTGCTCCTTGGCAATTTTCTCTAGAATTTTGGAGAAAACTATCAGTAGAGAAATCGGTCTGTAATTATTTTTATCTGAAAAACAGCCTGTTTTATAAAGTGGAAAAACTTTGGCAATCTTATAGATATCAGGAAAAACTCCGTTTGACAAACTCAGATTTATTATATGAAGGAGAGGTTCAAGGATTATATGGATATTATCTTTAAGAAGGCAGGCCGAGATCCGGTCGTAACCAGGCGCCGAACCACCTCTTAGTGCGGTCACACACCTTAACACGTCCCGCTCAGAAACAGGATGAAACGCAAATTCTGTGTCTACAACATAGTCAGTATCATTCACTATCAGAGCACCACCTGAATCGATCGAACGAGCTAGATTCTCTCCTACTGCAGCAAAAAAATGTTGAAATCATTTGCTACATCTCTGCAGACAGTGATAGGTGTATGTGGTGAATTGGACAAAAATTTATCCAATGGAAAGCTATCCTTTTTCACATTTCTTCCTCCTAACTCGTTTATCAGCTTCCAAAACAATTTAGGATCATTTTGGCACTGGTTCAATTTATTACGATAGTACATCCGTTTTGAATTCTTAAGTTTATTTGTAACTTGTTGTCTGAAGACACAAAAATTTCGCTTCAGCTCTAAGTTAAATGGTTGGTTTTTTACTTTTTTGCTCATCTTGTCTCTTTCACGAATCAACACAATTAGATCTCGAGTGATCCAGGGTTTGAGCTTCTTATATCTAGTGGAAATATTTTTTAATGATTTTTTAGAACTGGAGATTGCCTCAGAAAATAAATAGGAAAAATCAGCGGAACATTGGTTGACGTCATGTGCTTGTGTGATGCTATTGTAGTTGATTCGACTCAGGTTGGCGGCTAAGAGAGCGCGATCAATGTAGTGGTGTGTGATAGTGTCAGTCATGTCAGTCTGTGTAAAATTGTCCAAATCAATAGTGAGTCCTATGCTGTAGTGATCTGTCAAGTGCGATTGCAAAACAGCTGATCGCACATTTACCATATCATTATACCGTATAAAAAAATGGTCTATACAAGATTTTGTGTTTTCAGTTACTCTTGTTGGTTTGTCAATGCACTGAAAAAGTCCTGCTCCTATCAATGTGTTTAAGTAAGTGTCAGTGTTCAAAGTATTTCCTAATAAGTCAAAGTTGAAGTCACCACTCCAAATAATTGTTGTGGCTCTATTGAATTGGTTAATATAGTCGTCCATTGAGTCTAAAAATAATTGAATATCGCAGTCGAAAGTCCGGTAGAAAGCCAAAAGACAATAATTTTGATTTTTGAAAGAAAATTCCAATTTTAAGCCATACACATCAGCAATAGAAGTTTGTACGGCACTCACTGATAATCTTTTATTGTAGTAAACTATAACACCGTCGGCTCTGTTTCGTCGTCTGTCAGTAATTGCATAGTCAAATCCCTCTAAAGGTATTCCCTCCTCACCTTCTCTCAACCAGCATTCTGTTAGTATTATGAAATCCAAAGTTGGTAAACTATCTAGATAGACCAAAAGTTCATCTACATTTTTGGAAAAGCTACGAATGTTACATTGAAAAAACTTTAGCCTCTCCCCCCCTCCCTCCGTGGAAAAGAAATTCACAAATTCATGATGTGTTGATTCAAGCTCTAAACATATGTGGTTAAAACATGATAAATGATCGTCATCAATCATCCGATTGAAACTCCGTCGACTGCGCACAGGCCACCCACCCAACTGGTCAACAAATTAACAATCGCACACAATTATACAAAAAGGATTGATTAACCTGAATACTTGGAATTTGATCGAATTAAATGATCGAATCATTAAACATAACTTTACCTGAACCCTGAAACACAGAAGAACAATCTTGTTCTCTACTCTGCCTGAACCCTTCCAGCACAATTATTGCAATTATGCAAAATCCTAACCCCCTAACCTACCCTTTCACTTTGAAACGATAATAAGCATAACGCTTGGTAAAAACCCCAACCCCTTAAAGCACATGGGCGTAGAGCCTTAGGGAACGTGTCCCCCCAATATTTCATGGTATATGCTATGTTCCCCGGAAAAATTTACTGGAGATTCAAATTATGGCTGGTAATCAAAACAAACAATACAACTAATGCTGTTTTATTATGCTGGTTTTTTGTAAATAATTTCTAACTAGTAAAACTTAAAACTATTAACTCAGAATATTATTCATTTACCCACTAATTTACCACTGCCGAATAAGAGGATTTAAAACGGATTTGAAGTAGGCCTAAACTATTCTTTAAAAATATCATTTTAATAAGCTATTTTTCAAAAAATCTTTGTTGGGGGACACCCTCCAGTACGTCCCCTCCAATGTCAAACAGCAATCTACGCTAATGTTAAAGCATATTGCAAAGCAAAATCCTAACCCCTCTAATTTCCCTTTTACCTTTGAAACATTAATAAACATAACTCAACCTGAATCCTAATCTATACCCTAACCCCTTCCAGCATATTTATGAAATTTAAAAGGAAAACCCGAACGCCACACCCTTTTACTTTTTGAAATATCAAATAACATATGTTTACAGTTTTTACTATCAATCCATGTCAGTTCTTATAGTTTAACACAGTTGACAATTGTTGTTGGATTTTGCAATGCATCACGGGATCGTGTCATGACCTGTATCTATAGGCTCAACTCACACTTAAGCAACTCAGGACGAGAAGAGACTCGACTCTCTAGTCGAGAGCATGTGTGTTTCCAAATGGTGACACTCAGACCAGTCGATTCTAGTCTCGCCGCGATGTCACCATTTGAAAACACATGCTCTTGACTAGAGAGTCGAGTCTCTTCTCGACCTGAGTCGCTTAAGTATGAGTTGAGCCTAAATCTGAGTACCCTTTTCAATTATTTCGTCACAAGTTTCGGGTATTAATGCCATTTTCAAGTCGATGAAATAATGCCATTAAAAGCCGAAACATGACGTGACGAAATAATTTTAAAAGGGTACTCAGATTTATATTTTTATTTATACTTTTGAATAACTATGTGATAGCTGTGACCGTTTCCGGTCGTTACTCTGCATCTGTGACAAAGAGAAGCCGCTCTTCTCTTCTATTCTTTTTATTTTTTCTGTGGCGTCCTTTGCTTGCAGGCCGTACACAGAGCATGAGAATAGCAAACAAGAGGGAATAACGGAACGGTTTGAAAATTTGATAGAAATTATTACTCTATCGGCCATTAGAGGTCTATAAAAAATTAGCATTTGATCAATAACAGGAAAACTGCTATTAAAATGATAATAAATGAAATAAATTGAAATAATAAAAATTCTGGTGTGGCGCACTCACACAACTTTCCTTGCCATTATGAAAATTGATCACCTGACGCTAGTGTTCACGCGCATCTCAAGTCTACATTTCAAAGATCTGAGCCAGCTGGTGACAGGACAATAACGCTGGAGACACACGAGGTCTGCTATCTCTTCATAGTGAATGATTAAATAGAATCAACAGTTGCCAAAAGTTTGCATTTGAATAATCACATTTTCTCGAATTTCGAACTTATTTTCAATTTTAGGTGAAAATGTTACTGAACATTAATTGTAGAGATTTTCATGCTTAATCTTTTCCACTTAATTTTTTTTTGTTTAAATTGTATCTGAAGGCTGATAATTGAGAATCTAAAATCAAACTTTGCATAGATGGGGCAGAGCTCCTGAAATTTTTACAGATATGGGACTTGTGGCAGTTGATAGAGCTCATTAATGACTATTTCAGGTATGAATTTAATCAAAATCGTTGGAGCCGTTTTCGAGAAAATCGCGAAAAACCCTGTTTTTTACAAAATTTTCTCCATTTTAGCCGCCATCTTGAATTGCATTTGATCGAAGTTGTTCGTGTTGGATCCTTATATTGTAAGGATCTTAAGTTCTAAATTTCAAGTCATTTCGTTAATTGGGAGATGAGATATCGTGTACACACACACACACACATACAGATCAATACCCAAAGACCACTTTTTTGGACTCAGGGGACCCTTGAAACGTATAGAAATTTGGAATTGGGGTACCTTAATTTATTCGAAAAGCAATACTTTCCTTACCTATGGTAATAGGACAAGGGAAGTAAAAAATTAACCAACTAATAACGCAGTAAAATACGAGTGCATTATAATAGCAGCATATAAATACTACTACTTTGTAAAATTGGGCATGATTGGAATAAAATTTTAAAATAAAAAGCAACTTGATGATTGTGTATCATTAAACTTTCTTTAAAAAAGTAAAAATATGAATTTTCCTAATAGGGATTAACAAGAAAAGTTGATATTAATGCTTTGTATTCTCCAAGATTTCGTTTTTCTTTTCGAGCCTAGAAAATATAAACACAATTATAACATAAATATAACATATATGAGATAAAAAATACTACTTTGACTTTCACGTGTAGGTCTACTCATATTTATAGAATTGATTCCTCCACAGTTTTTTATATTTTAATGTACGAGCAATATGAAATTTTGTATTATCTAGTTTTAGAATTTAAGG
This sequence comes from Nilaparvata lugens, assembly GCF_014356525.2. NCBI lineage: Eukaryota > Metazoa > Arthropoda > Insecta > Hemiptera > Delphacidae > Nilaparvata > Nilaparvata lugens. Next base: position 99,391,362 of record NC_052505.1, on the reverse strand, counting down.
AGTTTGAGAATTACATCATAATTATTTATAACACTTGATAGTTTTAAAGCAATGAACTATTGAGTTATTGAGTCTATAGATGAGAAAAATTCAATGTTCACCTTGTTATTTAGGGCGCTACTTCTATGCAGCCCTATTGAAAAATTACAATTTTACATTGCTTTCGTGTGTTTTCCTAGCTCTTACGGTTCAAAGCTTTCTAACTTTGGGAACAAAAATCTGATCACATCGAGAAAACTCGGAAGATCATTATTTGAAGTTCACATACAGATCGAATAAGAACATTTCACAAAATTATTAATCTTGTTCAATTAATCAATTTAAACAAATGAGCTATCATAGATATATTTCTTGTCCTTACCTTTTTATAAAATTTTGGTGTAGCAGCTGCTACTTGAGGAACAAGTCTCAGAGATTTTAGAACTCCATCAGTATTGTCTTCGGCAAATACATCCATGATCGCATCCAGTGCTTCAGCCATTATGCACACATTGCAGTTTGCATCGTTCATAACGTTCAAGAGAAAAGTTCCCACATTCTGGTGAGAGAAAAATAACATATGAACGTAAGTATAAGGGAACAAAAGGAATGAAAAAAAATAGAATATGAAATTAAGATGTATTCAAGTTGGAAATGATAGCAAACTCAAAATGACTGCTGAGTGAGCATGAATTTTGTCGAAAGGTTATAAAATATAAAAATAATAATTCCTTTTCATTTCCCTCTAAACGATCTACAATCAAAACCAAAAATCAAAGGGCTAATTCTCTGCGGAATAAATACAGCTGACTTGCTAAAGAGCACTTCATTTGCTGAGAGGAATTTTCTAAAATTTGCACGAAAATATTGCAAACAATAAACGGAACTCATTCTGAAGTACGGTACTTCTCTCAATGTTTCGAGTTATGAAAAGGGCCTCAGATAAATTAAATGTCAAGGTATTAGCTCTACCATTAAATATAATAATAGCGTACACTGGATGAAATTTAGGGGGAGCCAAGGGTAGATCGAGAGAGACAACGGGTCCGGGTTTTCAAAATGTCCAAGGAAACTATAAAATATCAAAAGTATTTTTTGCGTTTTCAACTTTATCGAAATTATCAGGACAAAAATGATTAAATTACTGTAATTTGATTAATCTCTATAAAGTATGTTAAAGCGAAATGGCACTTATTCATTTTCAAAGATACGCCCAAAATCTGCGTTTTTCCAGCGTTTTCTCAACTTTTTCAAGAACTAGTTGGCAAAAAATGGTACACATTAGACTTGGTAAACAGGCTCAGCTGACGAGGTATAAAAATGTTGTATTGGAATGGTCTTGGAATATAACGACCAAGTTCCGCGATTTATGAGAGTTTTCCTGCGGTTTCTAAGCCTTCTCAAGAACTAATTCACAGATCATGTTCAGATTTGGTACAGCAGCTAGGGTCTAGAAATTTATTTTCAAGAGGACTCAGAATTACGCCAAAGATACGTCCATGATGGGCGGGTTTACTGTGTTTTCCTTGCGTTCTAGCATTTTTTTGAGAGGAAATCTTTTCTCAAGTTCTTCATCCAGTTTTCAATTCATTTTTCTACATTTCTGAAGCAAATTCATACTTGAGAGGGTTAGATATGGATGTTTATTAAGTTCTCCATATCATTCCTGTTCAAATTTCAAAGAACTATTAGACTGAAATACAATAATTCTCATAATATGTTCTAAGTCTCCAATTATTGAGAAATAACTAAATATTTATTAATTCTGATGAGAATGAAGATTTTTCTAACCCTGCACTAAATAATTCAAAGAAAACTGGTGATTGAGTCGAGCCTGAAAGTCTCTTTTGACCTTTTGACTGGAGGGAGAAAGCTCAAACGGAAAATGCAGGCGATCTATCTATTTCTATAGCTGATTCTATTTCTGGATGATCCAGCCGGGGGTTCAGGGGGCGGAGCCCCCTGACTAGGCGGATAAATTATATTTTATATATTAGATATTATATATTTTATATATTATATTTTAGATAATTATATACGGGTCAATTATATTTATTGACTTGTATTGGTGAAAGAAAGTAAATTCCAGGTTTAAAAAAATAGTACGTTTTATTATTTTATTTTATAAGAAGAAATAAGATAGAAAAGAAATAAATAAGATTTTATTTCTCTTCTAGGGAGGGGGGGGGTCAGCTGCCCTCCTGGCAATAGTTGAGAAAGCCCATGATCTCGGTATATCTATGTTATCCAGATCTAGTTTTAAAAAGCATTACCCGAAATATACCAATTATGTACTATAACTACATTCTTAGAGTAAACTGAATGGAAATAATTGGTTGAAATTTGAAGTTCTATCAATATGAACTATATTGAGTTTTGAGAAAAAATAAAAAAGCTTAAAGAAATGATTATATTACCTTGAGTAAATCTTCCAGGTTTTGTTTTGCAAAGAATACACCTAATTTGCAAACAATTTGAATGACGTTGGCACAAATGGTAACACTTTTTGAACAGATATGAGTGATTTTGAAGATCAACTGCAAAAAATGAATATTTAGATTATAATCTTAATTAAATTTTGAACTCAATTTTTTTAAATGTAAGAATAAATCAACTTTAAAAAAACATCAAGTCGATATTTGAACAATAATTTTCAATACTCCTTTTCCTGTGAAATCTATAAAATCTCAGGTGGGCCACCTTTAATTATTTTATTCCTCACCTGCATATTAGAACAGAGAAAGTGGAAAGAGATAGATATTTTTCGTTCTAATCTAATCATGCCACAGCTTGATCATAAGAATGCTCAATTTCATCATTGATTTGTGGTGTGGCAAAGAAACATTATCGATCTTTTTTTCAAACTGTGCTCAATGAAGCTGTTATAGTGAGGTCCACATTATAATGGCAGTGGAGAAAGATAGGAGAACAGCGTTGCCGATTCTCTGCGTTGCCAATGCCCTCTATAGAATATAACTGATACCGGTATATCTGATGTATGTAATATTGACTGTTTATTCTTGTTTAAAATAATGTTTCGTCAAAAAATATATTTTTCAATGATTAAATAATTAATGTTTATAGTTGAGATTTAAAAACCGATCTGGCAACGTTGCAGAGCTAGAAAAGCATAGCACTATCTGTTTTGTCGAATGATAGACAAGGATAGCAACACCAATGTTGATTAAATACTGCCATTATAACCTGGACCTCACTATAATGTTGATTTGATTGATAGTCCATAGGCCAACAGATAGTCAATATGATTATACAGACGCGATCTCACGAGTTGATCCTTGGACCGATTTAGCCCTTCCACATCACTATGACGCTACCATGCATAGCAATAACATTAGTCAACCACCTGAGTTATTTCCAGCATTTTCTCTATAAACTCGACTAAGGGCTATATAATATATAGCCTATGTTAAACTCTAAGCCATGATTACTTGTTGATTTACTTGTTTATTCTAATGCGTTTCATTCCGGGTTTAAACGATCAGCTGATTTTCATCCGGCTTGCAAAAAAACTAATAAGGATATTCAATCCGCACTCGGCGATCATGTTTTTGCGTTTATAACCAGACAACAATTGACGATCTGATCGCGCTGATCACAAAGCTGATGGAGGGGGGCTCACTGTTCAGAGCTGTAAACATCGCCCCCCTATCACTTTTCTTATGTTAGCAATATGTGATCAGAGGTTGAAAAAAATGCCCATCTTATATTTCAATAATGTTTCTCTTACCATTGTACAGCTACACTTTACAAAGCAATATTCAATTCACGATTATAACATTTGTGAGTGACATTCATTACTTCAAAAACTTACCTCAAGCTCATCTGAAGACGTACTCTTGAGAGCGGGATAATCAATTGATACTAGATGACCAATCAGCCCTCTCAATGCTGCAGTAATGGCTTCAACCAACTCTTCCGTGCCAGACAACCCTGAATTTCCAGCTGGCAACATTGAACGTGAATATAATATACATAACACTTTTAGTAGAACATAAATTTAATACTCAAAATCACTATAATTCGAAACAACTCATTTTCGTTATCAACTACTAGCAGGTAGCCCGTGTTCCGCAAGGTCGATTTTAAAACTTGACAAATTGAAAACTTGGCCGAGTGGAATCTTGAACAGTTTGAAATAGGCCTAGAACCTTCCTCGGTTAGTTAAGAATCTATATACAAAATTTCAAGTTAATCAGTCCAGTAGTTCAGATGCGTCAAACATAATTGACCTGTCCCGTACGTGTATGAGCCAGTTCTTTCCTTTATTATAGTATATATTATTTAGTCTGTAATGTAAATGGTAGACCTATTGCATACTGTACATTGTGGAAAATTTTTTCTACAAATTTAAATGCTCAACATCTTTTCCAATCAGGTGATTTAGCTTACATTCATACACACTATACTGAGGGTCGTATTCAGAGACAATTTTGAATCGGCTTGAGTAAGCAAGCTTCAGTAAGCCAATTTGCAGCTCATTGATGAAATCGAATTGTGAAACAATTCTATATTTAAAAAAGATATTCAACTATTTTTGATAAATATTACTGGAATACATCCAATTGATAGGCTACTTTACCATATACGATACTGAAAATTACAATTATCATGGGCAGCAGACAATGGTAACACGTGGAATATCGCACAGTAGATTCACTGAGTTCAAAACAGTAAGGTGCTTGCTGTAAATACATGTAATTGATGTTTGCAAGAGAGACAAACACAATTGAATATGAAACTGTGACAATTTTCATGGTTTATAATTCAAAGTATAATATTATTGTATTTAGAGCATCACATTACATTACATCATATGAAAAAACAAACATTGCAATCATGATGATTCTCAAGGTTATATTTTGCCACAAAATTCATGTCGTTTCATGATGATTTTTTGTTATAATAGGTCTCATCATATTTTTTATTTCAACAAGAATTTCTCCTTGTAGTTCCCAATCCTCTACTCTTTCTCTTCCATTTTTTATAAATGTTGTAAAAAGATTAAAATGAGAGCTCTAAAGATTTAATAACTGCAGCGATATTTTCATTAGAGATTTGAAGGGTACTTAAGTAATTTTACTTGAATAAGCACAGTTTCAATTGTCTTTGAATGCCGATTACTGTTTAAGCTTTTTTATGGAATTTACGACTATAAACGTTACAAAAATTGTATCTGAATAGAGCCTTGAGTTTATGGGAATCTACTGCTTCCAAAAATCTTGGATGATTTATGCGTTAGGAATAATGAATAGATAGCATATCATAGCATAGCAAACCTAATCTAACAAGAGAAGTAGCAGTTTCGGTCCAGAATGCATACAGCTTATCTCCGCCTCCAATTGCTGATTCGTCTAGTATCAAGAACAAATTGTTGAGGAAATGAAATGAACGACTCCTCATTAGTTGATATCTGAAATGAATTGAGATCTACTCATAATACATTAATAGGTACTTATCAAATAGCATTTTAACTAACTAAATTATTTCGATTTTCCTTATATAGGAAAAATATAGCTGATACCGGTATATCTGATATAATAGTAACTGTTTATTTTTGTTACAATTGATCAATAATTATCCTATACTATTAAACGAGCAATTTCTGTTTAGATGTTTATATGTTTGTATGTCAACGGATCTTGTAAACGGCTCTAACGATTCTCACGAAATTCAAAACATAGTAGGTTTATAATATAAAAATTCGATTGCACTAAGTCTCATCCCTGGGAAAACTCGCTGAAGGACATTAAAAGGATAATTATTATTCATCCTTGGAAAAACAGCTGATAATTTCGTCGTCTGTTGATGATGTAAGTCAGCGAGTGCATGACTGTGTTTGGGACTGAGAAAAAATTATGACTCAGCTGTTGAACTTTTGATCATTCAATCAGGTACTTAGTGCCGGTTAAATTTTAATCCTGATTATTCCAGTAGAACCAATCAGAGAAGCCATCTTCTTGAAATGGTCTTCTCTGATTTAGTTCACGAGAAATTAATCAGGATTAAATTTAACCGGCTTTTGTGCAACCGTGCCTTTGTGAGAGAAATTTTTTGCATTCCTCTAGGAATAAATCTCAATCCACTGTGATTAGATAGAACCTTTCTGTATGAACTATAAATATATTATAATTTTCTTCTTTCGTAATACATTTTTTATGCTTTTGTACTCCAGAGCGAAGCTCGGTTCCCCGATATTATTTCATTAGTCAAGAATATATGTTTTTAATGATTCAAAAATGAATTTGCATAAATGGTATTGAATATATTGTTGATAATATTTCTACATTTTTGAAAAATATCTGGCAAAGTTGGAGAGGCAGAATAGGATGGCGATTTACTTTTGGGTGAGGACTAAAAATATGTTATGTCGTGAGTAATAAAATAAAGTTTTAAAAAGGGATACTTCGATTTTTAAATTTCCAGATAAGGATAGTATTATCTCCTTAGTCGAATGATAGCAACACCAATGTTAATAAAATACAGCCATTATAACGTGGACCTCACTATACTGTAAAAGCATGCGAGTGGAAGAGTTTTCCACTAATTTAGAATTTGTTTCCTACTCTTGGTTTATTTCAAAATGTTCTATTAATGGGGGAATATTGCTGCGTAGTGGAGTAGAATGTTGTGATGAAATGGAATGTTTTCAATGATACTTGAAAAAACAATGAAACCATTCAAAGTCAGAAGTGCTTTAAATCTGCCCACCACTAGTGATACTCGTAAATACTAGAACCTTGAAAATTACAAGCATTGAATAACGAGATTTGCTATAGCCTTTTAGAAAATATAGAGACATAACTAAGAATCAAATTTATTTGCTCAATTGATAATAATAAAATCAAAGATGTAAATGAATGATATGTTAGAATATTTTGAATTGCAAAATACTTACTTCCTAACTAGTACTTCAGTATCCAAGTGATTCCTTAGAATTTCCGCCACATTATCCGGTAGATCAACGGTTTTGTTACAGGAATGTTGAAAAAGATTTAACTTCACTAAAGCTTCATAAATCTGAAAATGAGAATAAATTGAATTAAGTGACCAAGATAGAGTGAGTACTACACTGAATTAAATGCTATGAAAGATAGCGAGAAAATAAATTTTAATAAATTGAATTTGAATTTTCATTGGAAAAAGTCTATATTTGGGTAGGATAATTAATCTTTACTTTTAGTATTTCAAGTACTAATGTCATACTTTTATAAAGTAGGGATATTTTAATCTTATCAATTTGATTTTCTAACTCACACTAGAGTTTATTAGAGCTTCTGGTTCATTGAAATTAGGACCTTCCGATGCACATGTCATGTCATCGGAGTCATCATCACACTCAACCTCCATAGATTCCTCTTCATCTTCTGAAAACGAAATTACAAAAATGTAAGCCTATTAGATAAAATAATTAGAGAACACAATTTTTTATGAGATACAATCATCATTGGAATTTAGAATTTATCAATAAGTACAATTTAACTTTTATTTAGACGGCATCATCCAGTTCCATTCTATAGTTTATAGAAGAATACATTCAATACTAAAACAATATCCAATTGCTAATAAACT
>NC_052505.1:99347085-99383693 GCF_014356525.2 Nilaparvata lugens | reverse complement strand
TCCTCCAGCTCGCTGCCGAACTGCCGATTGTTGCCGAAGAAGCGAACTCGTCCCGAGTGCTGAGTCGCGCTTCTGATCACCTCCATCCACCTGTCGCCGCCGCCGCCGCCGCCGCCGCAACATTCAAACATCATACAACCAAATTCATTGAAAATGCGAGATAATTCATGGACATATTAATCTGGTGTGATAGAGGTCTCCATGACCATGTAGAGTGACAGGTCCTGCATGACCAGCTCGATAGGTCCCCCCCATTGACGCCCCTAATGCTGGTGGGCGTGGCCATTAGTCATGTGACTGAACAGTGACTGAACTGTAACTGAACAGTGACTGAACAGTAACTGAACAGTGACTGAACAGTAACTGAACACTGACTGAATACTATGGAATGCTATTATGTTAAATATAACTAGGAAAAAATATTCCTTGTGATACAATGATTTGATCACACTCTAGAATTCTGAAAGCATACATGCTACCCAGAGGATATCTCATTACTGTTTGGATATTCAAGCTCCTTGTATATTCTATAGAATAATCACTTCTACTTACATTACTAAATGTGGGTGAAGAGGATTTGAGGAATAAAAATCAGCAATTCATTGCTATTTTTATTGAACATATGCTATTTTATTGAAGATCAAAATGGCTGCCATGTGTCCTAGGATATTTTTTCAGAAAGAGAAGTTTGTGGCTGTGCTGCAATGTGCTGAAACCTCAGGTCCTAGAACTGAACCTGGCAGATGTGTCTTCTATAGCTCTTGACTGGACACTGATGGTCCTCCCACTGTTGTGAACACTATATATACACTCCAGAGTGAGTGGGAGACCTTCTGATTTATTTTTATAATTTTTATTTATTTTTGATTTTTCATTATTAATTTTTTTTTATTTTCATTTTTTTTTTTTCATCATTACTATTTTTATTTTTTTTCTACATTTTTCCTTGACCTTGACCTTGACCTAAGGTTAGGTTGGGTTAGGTTTGTTAGGTTGGGTTGAAAATGTTTTCCTAAGTTAGGTTAGGTTAGGTTGGAAATTTTTTCCTAATTCAGGGTAGGTGGCGTATTCTGGCGCAGTGCACTAGAGTCGCCATTCTATATCTACTGCACTGAGGGCCCTTTTTAATAACTATTGAACTCATGTGTCAATCTTACACAATTATTGATGGCGGCCTGGATTCGTCTCCTGTGTCCTAAGCCTTTTCTGGTGGGCTGCTGTCGTCCTCTTCAGTGGGAATACTTGAATTTAACAACTCATATCACTGAGTTATATTAATTTTATTTTTAATATATCAATCAAAACTTAAACCTTTAAAAATTATTTAATGTACAACAAGGGATTCAGTCTTATGCTCTCATAATTGGTGGGTGTCCCTGGTGACCTCTGGCAAGCAAGTGGGTATGAGTCTTCCCCTATTCTTTCTCAACGATACTTCCGACTTTCTAATTTGCATAAAATTTAAATATTCTCTCCCATTGGTGGATTTTAAATACTCCATGATGACGTAATTTGGTACTGTCAAATAGTCCATAACATAACAGCATATTACTATTCATTTGTTGAATATTTTAGTCTTAAACTCTTATTTTTTATCTTCACTACATAATTTTGTATATTCTATAACAATAACAATTTTTTTATAATTTTTATAAAGACCACGTGGAGATTTTGAATTAAATCATTTTTAGCACCAGTCAAATACTGCATTATGATTGGTACATCCCTAGACTACAATATGTATTAATGCAATTAATTGAATTGAATCCCATTTCCTTTATCTTTTTGTTTTTTTTTTTATTATTTACGTTCCTGCTCAATTATATAATCAAAATTTTTGTGTTTTCCTAATTGTTTTTGGCGACATTTATTTGTCATACTAAATCCTCTTATCCTAGTCTCAGTGAATGCTGCCTAGACACAATTAATTTGCTACAAGGTGTCTGGCTAATTTTCAAATATACGGCTTGACTGATTACTAAGGTCGCCGACAAGCTAATGTAAAAGAACCTAACCTCAAACATTATTATTAAATAATTACAACAAGACTTTTATTTTCATTTGGCTGTTAATAATCATAGCCTTGAGAGCCGTTATTATCTTATCTCTAAACAATTGATACTGTAACTGGTGATAACATTTTCCAGCTTCTTGTGCTGAGACCTAACAATTTTCTTTCAATATTAGTTTTTGGTAAACACCCAAAAAATATTGTTACAACTTACAAAACATTCATATCAAACTCTCTCAAGTATGAATTTTCCGATAAATGAAGAAATTGCATAGAAAACTAAATGAAAAACTGGAGAAGAGAAAAATATTACACGGACCTGTGGAACAGATGTAAACAATGTAAATAAAGGGCATTGGAATAAACATTATTCACAACTTTGTATAACCGTAATTTCTCAATGCAATATAATGCTGTATAAAGTCAACATTGATGTTTAGATGTACATTGTGAGATCATTATGGAGTCTCCTATTTATAAATAGTGAGGAAAGGCCCATTAGTCCTACTTGTGGTTGTAAGTAACGCAGTGAATCCTCTATAATGGGGGTATCCACGATCTTTGTGTTATCAAGTTGAAGTGTATGTTGAGTCAGTTGCAATTCAGCTGAATTCTATTCCAATGTACTACTATAGCAACTGACTCAACACATGACATTTTAACTCGATAACACAATATTGTGAATACCCCTATAGAATAATAAGAATATGTTGACTTTCTAATGATATTATTCTTAAAGAATAATCAATGAGCCCCAAATAGCACGTTATTTGATCTAGAAACTTGCCATCCTGGCCTATTTTTACTTTCCTTGCCCTATTACCATAGGTAAGGAAAGTATTGCTTTCCGGAAAAATTAAGGTACCCCAATTTCTAAATTTCTATACGTTTCAAGGTCCCCTGAGTCCAAAAAAGTGGTTTTTGGGTATTGGTCTGTATGTCTGTATGTGTGTGTGTGTGTGTGTGTGTGTGTGTGTGTGTGTGTGTGTGTGTGTGTGTGTGTGTGTATGTGCATGTGTGTATGAGTGTATGTGCATCTGTGTACACGATATCTCATCTCCCAATTAACGGAATGACTTGACATTTGGAATGTAAGGTCCTTACAATATAAGGATCCGACACAAACAATTTCGATCAAATACGATTCAAGATGGCGGCTAAAATGGTGAAAATGTCAAAAACAGGGTCTTTCGCGATTTTCTCGAAAATGGCTCCAACGATTTTAATTAAAGTTATGCCTAAAATAGTCATCGATAAGCTCTATCAACTGCTATAAGTCCCATATCTGTAAAAATTTCAGGAGCTCCGCAACATCTATGCAAAGTTTGATTTTAGATTCTCAATATTATCAGGCTTCAGATACAATTTGAACAAAACATTTTGAGTGGAATAGATTGAGCATAAGAATCTCTACAATTAATGTTCAGTAACATTTTCACCTAAAATTAAAAATAAGCTCGAAATTCAAGAAAATGTGATTATTCAATTGCAAACTGTTGGCAACGGTTGATTCTATTAAATTATTCACTATGAAGAGATAGCCGACCTCGTGTGTCTCCAGCGTTATTGCCCTGTCACCAGCTGGCCCAAATCTTTGAATAGTAGACATGAGATGCGCGGGAACACTAGCGTCAGGTGATCAATTTTCATAACGGAAAGGAAAGTTGTGTGAGTGCGCCACACCAGATTTTATCAATAGCAGTTCAAGCCTCAAATAGATTAATCCATAGTTGTATCAGTCTATGGTAGCATTTGAGTCAGTTGGTGGTTGTAACCAAATTTATAGTTGGATTTCAATTGATAATACAGGCCTATAATCACATAGAAATATCAAATAGAATTTTCTTGACTCTCCATTACCGTACATAAAAATATATTTTATATGTTCTATTTGACTTGTTCTCTTCTACCAGATTTGGTGGAAAAATTCTGGAACTCAGTTGTTTGTTGTGTACCAAAATTTTGAGTTATTAAATAGAATTTATTCTATCTTAAGTAAGTAATTTTCAGTTCCCATAAAGATAGTAATTTATTCTTGTTCATTGGCAACTTAGCCAGCATTTCTAAAATCATTATAATTATGATCAGAATCTTATTAAAGTCCTTGGTTCCCACGATCCCACTTGGAATTATCTATTCTCACGACAGATTTAGACGCCAGAAGTATGCTGAATCAATCCCATAATTCTAAACTTGCAAAAGGGAAATAACTTTTCTCTCCTAGTTTCCTTCTTGCTTGAACGTATCACCTTCCTTATTTACTGAGGAGAAAGAGAGTGGGCGAAGAGAAATTCACAGGCGATCGGGTAAATATTTTAAAGTTTTATGGTAGAACTGATCAGTCTGGAAGCCTCTGAAAACTAGGAGAGCGATCATTCTAATCCCATCTGTCATAGTGTTAACTGTTTCTTGAGATTTTCTTTTAATTTCCAGTAATGTTTCGTTTGGGGGTACATTCTCATTCTCTCCAGGAGAATTTAATTGATTGTCCAAGTAAATCGGACATCTTTTGAAGTTACTTTAAATGTAGGCTAAGAGTAATATTTAGAAGTAAAGTCCCCCTTTTGAGAATACAGTAATAATGGGATAGCTTGAATTAATAAATGACGATTGATTGATTCCTCTATACTTTGGATCTTCAATACCCCTTTTGGGTTTCTGTATCGGGCCGAGAATTTTCATTGTAAAAGGGCCGGCGACTTCTTCCAACCATGGATGGAATCGTACGTCTTGAATGCTGATGAGGAGAGAACAAGACTAGCTCCCTTTTGGATCTGTTGCCGCGACGCCTGAACAATCCTGGAGGACGACCAATCATCTTCACCCTTCATCCATCTCCGCCTGGGACGTGACGACATCGAGTTTCATATACACTAAAGACCCCCTAACAATGATCTGAAGTCAAATTCTCTGCTCTCTCTCATGTATGCTCAATGTAAGCCAGCGCCTGGACTAAGCCGACCTCGTGTGTCTCCAGCGTTATCGCCCTGTCACCAGCTGGCCCAAATCTTTTAATAGTAGACATGAGATGCGCGGGAACACTAGCGTCAGGTGATCAATTTTCATAACGGAAAGGAAAGTTGTATGAGTGCGCCACACCAGATTTTATCAATAGCAGTTCAAGCCTCAAATAGATTAATCCATAGTTGTATCAGTCTATGGTAGCATTTGAGTCAGTTGGTGGTTGTAACCAAATTTATAGTTGGATTTCAATTGATAATACAGGCCTTTAATCAAATAGAATTTTCTTGACTCTCCATTACCGTACATAAAAATATATTTTATATGTTCTATTTGACTTGTTCTCTTCTACCAGATTTGGTGGAAAAATTCTGGAACTCAGTTGTTTGTTGTGTACCAAAATTTTGAGTAATTAAATAGAATTTATTCTATCTTAAGCAAGTAATTTTCAGTTCCCATAAAGATAGTAAATTTATTCTTGTTCATTGGCAACTTAGCCAGCATTTCTAAAATCATTATAATTATGATCAGAATCTTATTAAAGTCCTTGGTTCCCACGATCCCACTTGGAATTATCTATTCTCACGACAGTATTAATAATTAGTAGATTTGATTATAATTGGATAACATGGCGGTTACACTGGAGATAGTGAAAACGGCATTTACAAGTAACTGTGTAATTAAGTCATTTTTGTCTCATAAAATTAACCCGGATGTATTAGTAAAAGATGAACTTCTGTTTAAATTGGAAATCCTAGGTTTAGATAGATCGGAAATGCAAAGTCAGACAGTTGATTGTCTGAGAACTTTGTTTAGACAAAAGATCGCTGACCTCACTGAACGTAGACAAGTGTCCTATGAAACGTTAAGATCTCATAGCACAATAAAAGAAATTAGCTCTCGAATTCTATATTTATTGGAAGAAATTGAATCAATGTCGGAACTGACTAGAAAAGAAATTGTGAAATTAGAATCGAAGACTCTTCATTTCATTTCAGTGATTGAACAATCTTTGAAAGCCTTTCCAACAATAACACCAGATAAACAAGGAAAATCAATGACCTTGTTGTATGAAATGATAAATATGTTGCCTTCTATCATTGCTCGTACTGTAGATTTGCAAAGTAAACAAGTTAAGAGTAGGCCTCCTTCTCCAGCTAATATGAAATCGCCTAGTGCATTCTCGTTTCCAAATACATCAAATATTGTAGTTTCAAATCAACCAGGTACAAGTAAACTATTGAATATACCTTCTGTGAACATAATAAATTCGCCAACTGGAGAGGTGAATGCAGCTGCAGGCCCTGACAATAATATAATTTTGAGTCAAAATCAAAATCAGGTACAACATTCAATGTATTCAAAAATACATAACCCCATTGAATCTTTGATTAAAAATTTGAAACCTACTGATGGTCTGAACATTCATGATTTGTTATCATTTCTAACAATTGCACTAAAAATTCAGTCATTTTCTCAAATAGATGACGGCCAGATGCTAAAACTATTAGTGCCATTCACAGTTGGGCCTCTATGCGATAAAATCAGTATGGCGATCAATTCAAGTCACTCTTTTGATAAATTTCACCAGGAAATTCTGAACTATTTTGTACCACAGAGACTTATGTCAACAATGGTCAAAGATCGATTTTATTGACTGCAAGCGCCGGTTGAGCCTATATCAGCTTACGTGGTGTCAATAAAAGAGAGTGCTTTGCTATTGAGATTGGAAAAATCAGAAGCTGAAGTCGTATCTACAATATTAAGTGGTCTGAGTCCTCACGAAAGGTCAAGGTTAATTTTCATGAACAAACCTACAACTCTAGCCCAATTAGATGAAATCTGTATCCAGGCACAAAATTTACATTTTGCAGACATCGAGAGAGATGCTTTCTATAGGACTAATAGGGATAATAACAATACACCTCAATTTGAAAAGAGACCCATAAATAACTATCCCAACAGAGGATACAGGCAGGGATTTGTATGCTATAAATGCAATGGACCCAATCACATTGCAAGAAATTGCACTAAGAATTTAAACTCCAACCTAGACTCATCAACAAAAAAAAACTTAGTGTCAAAAATAAATAAAGTAGAAAAACAATCAAAAATTTGAATCAATGAAAAATAAAATTTCTAATTCTAAGAAACGTTTCATTCAAAATTTGCAAAGAAAATCTGGAAATAAAGTGTGTGGGATGATTTATGCTAACAAAGCTCTTCTTCTTCCCTTTGTACCAGCGAATTTCAATAATGGTGAAACTACATTCCAATGTCTAGTTGACTCTGGTTCAGCGTTTTCAATAATAAAAGCCTCCACACTTCAGGAAATAATTAGCAGTAATAAACTTAAAGAAATTGAGATCATTGAAGATCAAGTTATTTGTTCGACTGCAGACTCTTCTAAATTAGTTATGAATAGGTCATGCATTTTGAAAATTAAAATAGAAATATTCTCATGGAAATTCCGATTTTTAATTGCTGATAACTTGCCAGTTGAAATAATTTTGGGATGTGACTTCATAGAGCACTCTCAAATCCTTGTGAATTTAATAAGAAGAAACTTTTCCTTTGACTTCAGTCCTCACTTGAAATTTCCTTCAATTAATAAAGATTTTTCTAACAATTCCGAAATTCAAGTTCATAATATCATGGAGAGACTGGCTCCAATGGACTTATCGCATTTGAGTTATTTTGATAAGAGTAGTCTAGAGAAATTGATCAGTAAACACGCAGATGTTCTGACTGAGAAAATTGGATCAACCGATCTAATAAAATATGATATTAAATTAACATCCAACAAGGTTGTCAGATCTCAACCGTATTCCATGAATCCAATCAAGTTAGAATATCTAAGAAAAAAGATTCAACAGCTACTAGATGAAGATATAATTGAACCCTCAACATCGCAGTACTCGTCACCTTGTTTATTGGTGCCCAAACCAACTCCAAATTCTTATCGTTTGTGCATTGATTATCGTCGCCTAAATAAGGTAATAGAGTTACAGTCAGCTCCATTAGGAAATATTCACGAATGTTTTCATTATTTTTCAAATGCTGAGTGGTTTTCGTGCATTGATTTGACTAGCGCTTATAACCAAATCCATTTGACTGAAAAATCGAAGCATCTAACAGCGTTCATAACACCATTTAACTTGTATCAATTCAAGCGTTTGCCATATGGAATCAGTTGTGGATCAGCTGTTTTGACCACTTAATGCAGAAATTGTTTGGTGACTTGCGTTTCAAGGGATTATTTTTTTATTTGGATGATTTGATTATATATACTGACACTCTCGAAAATCATTGGAAATTATTAGATGAAGTTTTCTGTAGATTAAAACGATCAAACCTGACAGTGAACCCTCAGAAATGTAACTTTGCTGCTAACAAGATCAATTTCTTAGGTCATTTGGTTTCTCATAATAGTATTTCGATCGACCCAGAAAGAACAAAACCAATTGTTAATTTTCCTGTTCCAACTAAAGTAAAAGGAATTGAACGATTCTTGGGAATGGTGCAGTTTTTCTCTAAGTTTATCCCCAACTTAGCACAGATTTCAGCCCCATTGAATGCCTTGAGGAAGAAAAATGCGAAATTCATATGGGATGATGAATGTCAAAAATCGTTTGATAAACTAAAACAGATTCTTTCACAGCCTCCGCTTCTAAAAATGCTTCTTCAATTGCAATAGGATGTGTGTTGGGTCAGATGCAAGATGGAGCTTTTGCCCCAATCGCTTATGCATCACGTACCCTATCACCATTAGAACGAAAATATTCCACCTATGAAAAGGAAACTATAGCTGCACTTTATGGAGTTGAGAAATTCAAATATTTCCTTGAACATACAAAATTCATTCTGAGAACTGATTGTAATGCACTGCAATTTGTCTTGAACCACCCAAAGCAACTTGGTAGGATAGGGAGATGGGTTCTAAGGTTATCTGCCTTTCAGTTTACTACAGAGCATGTGAAAGGCGTTGACAAAAAGGTCGCCGATTGCTTAAGCCGTATGTTTGAAGACTCTCCTCCCGAAGTAATAGAACAGAATTTATGTAGTATAAATTTAGTAGATTTTCCACTCAGTTTCACTGATATTTCAACCTATCAGAAGCAGGACGAATTTGTGAAGGAGATATTGCAATCAGCGAGTGCTGGTAATGATATTTTTCCGTATCAAATAAAAAAGGGAATTCTAGTATGCAATGTTCGAAATTCAACTGAACCAAAAATAGTACTTCCCCAAGTTCTAAAACCTATGGTTTGCAAGTATTACCACGAATCTTTGTTTGGCGCTCATCTAGGATATACAAAAACTTTGAATAAAATTTAACAGGTTTTCACTTGGAAAGGAATATCTAAAGATGTAGGAGTATTTATTAAGAACTGTAAAATATGTGCATTATCTAAACCAGCACAGAAGGCTAATTATGGCTATATGGCTTCCAGTGTTGCTTCTTACCCCATGGAGAAATTATTTATAGATTTTGTAGGAAAACTCCCAAGATCTTCTAAAGGTAATTGCATGATTTTTAGCTGTCTCGACGCTTTTAGTAAGTATTGCTGGCTGATTGCAGTCAGAGAAGCCAATGCTAATACCGTTTGCAATGAACTACAAAGGATTTTCACTAATTTCGGTGTACCTAAAATAATAGTGTCAGACAATGGACCACAATTCAAATCTAATATATTCAATAAGTTCTGTTCTCAAAGAGGCATTTTACATGTCACGTGTACTCCATACCACCCTTAATCCAACGCTGTTGAAAGAGTACATAGGAATTTGAAATCTGCACTTATTGCATTCTCTTCTCATGACCACACAAATGGGATGTACCACTCAGTTGGTTACCTCTAGCATTTAATTGTAGCTTCCATGAAAGTAGTAAGTATACTCCTTATGAGTTGATATTCAGGCATAAACCAACTCACCCACTCACGAATATATGGGTAATAGATGAAATACTGCCCCAGAAATTCAGTGAAAATACGAGAAAATTGTGGAAACAAGCTCATGAAAACCTCTTAAAATCGCAGAGTAAAGCGAAGGAAAGATTTGACTTACAAATAAGTAGAATCCCTTTCAAGACTAATGATAGAGTTTTCCTAAAAGCTAATCCAATTAGTAGAGCTGCTGATAAAATTTCGGCAAAGTTAGCACAAAAATGGTCTGGCCCATTCATAATAAAAGAACGGACTTCACCTGTATCTGTAAAGTTATTTTCCATGGATGGGAATACATTCATACGACGTGCACATGTATCACAATTGAAATTAGATAAGAGCATTAATTCAGGAGACACATAAGAAATCAGGTGGACGCATCTGAATTTCGTGACTGTGGTATCATGTCTTTGAAGTTGTAATAATTGAAAGTCGACTATAAACAAGAGAGAAATTTCCTAGGTAGTAATATAAGTTCATGGCCATGATTATAGTGATAAGAATATTAGGAAGATATGGGTAAAATAGGATAAATAAGTAGAATTATTATAATAATCGTAATTGGAGTATAATCTTATATAATATCAAGTTTTTATATATATAATCAATTAAACTATATCGTTGTGAATAAGGCATAATCAGTTTATTATTGTGTACTCAAGTAGGATTATTCAGTTAGGTTGTAGTATTTTATTCACGTACTATAGTATTCATTGGCAATATAGAAATAGGTAAGTAGTGTTAATGTGTAACTAGATTAAGTATTGGATGAAAAGCTTGATATATCGATAATTCTTAGAGTAGTTCATTGTTCTAGTAAGGTTTCATGATAATTTTGTTGATATTATGATATCGTTAAATGAGTAATTTGAGTAATGTTGACTTCGAACGGCTAGCTCCGTTCAGAGAGAATAGGATCCAGACAGAGTCAATCCAATTTTCTCTGACTGCATTCGATGTAAGTTACTCTCTCTCACAACCTTCATGACTTGTAGTAGTAGTGAGTGTTTGCTCGGAGAACCAGTCAACCTTCGTTTCGACTGACTCCGAATGCTGTGGATTCTCCCCACACCCTTTCAATTGGCGCGCTCACCTATTCAAAATTTTGGAAGTTTTTTCATTGGCGTCCAACTTTCCTTTAACGGGGGGAGAATCTGTAACAAAATTTTTAATAGTTATTAAATAGAATTTATTCTATCGTAAGGAAGTAATTTTCAGTTCCCATAAAGATAGTAAATTTATTCTTGTTCATTGGCAACTTAGCCAGCATTTCTAAAATCATTATAATTATGATCAGCATCTTATTAAAGTCCTTGGTTCCCACAATCCCACTTGGAATTATCTATTCTCATGACAGATTTAGACGCCAGAAGTATGCTGAATAATCCCATAATTCTAAACTTGCAAAAGGGAAATAACTTTTCTCTCCTAGTTTCCTTCTTGCTTGAACGTATCACCTTCCTTATTTACTGAGGAGAAAGAGAGTGGGCGAAGAGAAATTCACAGGCGATCGGGTAAATATTTTAAAGTTTTATGGTAGAACTGATCAGTCTGGAAGCCTCTGAAAACTAGGAGAGCGATCATTCTAATCCCAGCTGTTATAGTGTTAACTGTTTCTTGAGATTTTCTTTCAAATTCCAGTAATGTTTTCGTTTGGGGGTATATTCTCATTCTCTCCAGGAGAATTTAATTGATTGTCCAAGTAAATCGGACATCTTTTGAAGTTACTTTAAATGTAGGCTAAGAGTAATATTTAGAAGTAAAGTCCCCCTTTTGAGAATACAGTAATAATGGGATAGCTTGAATTAATAAATGACGATTGATTCCTCTATACTTCGGATCTTCAATACCCCTTTTGGGTTTCTGTATTGGGCCGAGAATTTTCATTGTAAAAGAGCCGGCGACTTCTTCCAACCATGGATGGAATCGTACGTCATTGAACGCTGATGAGGAGAGAACAAGACTATTATAAGAATTATAATACTACTCTCTCTCACAACCCAAGTCAACCTTCGTTCAGATATAGAAATAAAACTATATCAAATTGATATATTATTGAATATATCAAAAATATAAGTAGAATCCTTAAGTTCCATAATTCTAAAATCATTATATCGTTATAATTTGACGAATAGGATCGTCGAAGATGATCCCTTTTGGATCTGTCGCCGCGACGCCTGAACAATCCTGGAGGACGACCAATCATCTTCACCCTTCATCCATACCCAACAGGGACTCCGGACATCACGATGACAACTACAAGATGAGTACTTGATCTTTCCCCATCGGAATTCAATGTGTCCCTTAAATGTTGGTCTCTTAAAGACGTAAATGCAGTAAATTTGGTCTCTTGAAGACAAAGATAATCTTTAATTGAAGAAAGTATTTATTGTAAAGTGTTGTTTGAATTTAAATATTTAATATAGAGGCAATCAGTCGTCGAATGATTCTCATTTCGGATTCCTCACCACTAGAATAGTACTAGAAATTTCACTAACCCTCCACCATCGGGGTCTCGTACGATTTCCAAACTTAATTATTATAGTTGTCTGAGAATTTAGGTTCTCAAAATACACTATAGTTGTTGCAAGTGAAATAGAATAGCATAATACAACAATAGAGTGGCACAATCATAATAATTTCACTCGATGAGAAAGAAAAATATGAAAAACAAAGAAAGTGGCAAAATCGTAATAATTCACTCAATGAGAGATTTAAGAAATGTTACTATTTCTCAAAAATGATGAAACATGAAATTATATAAAACAAAATTATGAGAAGATGCTGAAATAACATAAAATTAGGCTGGAATTCACATCATTACATCTTATTAATTAATGTTCATAAGTGAAGCAATACCACATGAATTACGGCATTATGTTGTGGTACACTTGTTGATGATGGTGTGGTGTATTGTGCATTTTGTATCGATTGTGGATGTGGATACTGAGGGTGTGAAAAGTATGGATGTGGATTGTGTGTGGATTGTGCTCCTAGACTGCTCCCTGCAAGCTATATATGTCTCATTATGTTAGTAATTTGTGTTCGGGCTTCATATTTCTGCTCCTCATTGAATCTCTTCAATTGAGGAAGCAGTGGCAGCAAGAAATACTTGTCCTCATCGACCTCTTCTTCACTCTTCTTTTTTTCCCGAAGGATGTCTAACAACGCCTCCTCATAGTTATTGGATGAAGATCGTCTCTTACGTTTCTGTAAAATCGGAGAATTTTTGGGGTCCTGACTCTCGAAAACAGATCTTGAATCTTCCTCATTCTCGCTGTCTCTCTTATCCAAACTGTTCGATGTGCTCCTACATTCTATGGAGTCACGCAGAAATAGGAGTTTTCTATTTCCGTTTTTTTTACCACCCCAGATCCCGACAGAATATTTTTTTGAAATTCATATTCTCTCTTGAAGCACGTCCTCAGATTCTTCTACTTTCTCTGTGATTCCAGTCCTGAAAATAAATAAACCCAGCTCATATCTAATAATTTGAAAACTATCTCAAATGCCCAAATCAATTTGATTTTTGCATTGGTAGCATGCTTAGAAGCACACTTAAATCAACCAAATATCTATTTCATTTCCTGTATGGTGTGTATTATTAGTCCAATAATGTTAAGAATCTAAATTTCTATTGTTTTAGATATCTAGCTACTGGTAACAGTATCTCATCCCTACATTTCGAATATTTGTTGGGAGTTCCAACAATCAGATGGATAATCAAGGAGACCTGTGAGACTCTATGGAAATGACTACTTCAAACTAATATGGGATTAAAGTTTTTTATAATAAACTGATATGGGATTGAAGTTTATTATGAAAAACTTTAATCCCATATCAGTGAATGAAGTTTGTAAATAGTAATTATAACACACAATAAGCAACTAATTACTTATACCCCAACACATATAATTTATAGTGGGGTGTATATTTATTCATTGAAATTATCATTTATTCATTGTTGAAACACCGCCGATTTATGTAGTTACATTACAATACTATATTATCAATATTCTAATGTTTCATTTAAACTTCATTGTGATTAATAAGTTTTCATAATATGTGAAATTTGTTGCATAATTAGTTGTTGTACTGTATTTTATTGTAGATTCGTGTATAAACCAGAATATATTGTAACTTACTTGAATGAATAATTCTAATTCTAAACTTACATGCCGGCTTTCAGTGAGAAAATTGTGGCTTAACATTTCAGTAGGATTCTACAAGGACACAGATTTTCCGAATTGTATTGGTGCCGTCGACGGCAAGCATGTACGAATTCAACAGCCGAATGCAAGCGGGTCCGAATTTTTCAACTACAAATCGTTCTTTCCTGTTGTACTGTTAGCTATAGCTGATTTGAGATGCAATCTCATCTACATTGATGTCGGGGCTTTTGGTTCTTCAAGTGACTCTAAGGCTACTTTCACACGATAGGAGACGTGCAACTTGAACACTGAACAGTGAAAATCAGAAATCAGAAATCTTCTATCTATATTTCCAAGGAAGTTAGACTTTGAGAAAAAAGTGATGAGTCATACTTTGAGCAAACGTCGGCATAGTTGTTAGATCTTGCCTCTGCTTGCCTCGAGGGGAAAAGACATGACAAAACGAGGTTCCTGGATAGGAGTCACCATGTGGAAGACACGATTTGACTCCCTTAGGCAAAGGCTTTGAAAGCCTTAGGCTACTTTCACATGATAGGATATGTGCAACTTCAACACTGAACAGTGTTCACGTTTTTTTGTTGAAGTACATTGAGTCAAATCGTGTCTTTCACATGGTGACTCCTATCCAGGAACCTTGTTTTGTCACGTCTTTTCCCCTCGAGGCAAGCAGAGGCAAGATCTAACAACTATGCCACCGTTTGCTCAAAGTATGACTCATCACTTTTTACTCAAATTCTAACTTCCTTAAAATTATAGATAGAAGATTTCTGATTTTGGATTTGGATTCAGCGACCCCAAATTCTTTAAAGCGTAAGTCCCGTTTTCGAAAATATCCGAAAACAAGGAAGTTATGGCTGTTTTTAATAAAGCTTTCTATTATCTGTAAAGCATCGAATTTGGGTAGATAAAAATCCCCAACCGAAATAGTAATAGGTCTGAAAATAAAGTAACTGGCTAATATCGCCAAATAGATAATAACTAAGATTAGATAGCATCAGCTTGTTCTGGCTAAACGGTACAAAAACCTAAAAAGGATTTGAAGGAATTTGTTGCTAATAAATATATTATTATATAAAATATTTTGAAGATTAAGGTTAGGTATATGCATTCAGGGATCGGTGACCTAGAGATCGATCAAATTGAGCAACGTAGAATCTGACCAAAACCCCTTGGCAGAGCTCTATTGCAATCAAACAGTATGCAATGTGAAAAAACACATGATCACGTGGCTAATTATTAGGTAGCATGAAATAAATATTAGTGTATAGAATATTAGCTAGCATGTAGAGAGCATAACCAAAAAACCAAATAAAAATAATTAAGTGTATTCAGGAAATAGGAGGTACCAGGCGCATGAATACCGAATAAAATTTGCATGCACCAATAGCAAAACGGCAGTTAATAGGCGGCAACTGTAGGCCAATTCAAAAATATTTCTATATATTTATATAAATGTACTGGATTTGTGTTAAAACATTGTATAGTCTATGTTATCGATATGGCTCGAAGGCAAAGAAATTATTAAACGCACAACCTGAGTAATAATTTGATATTTTTTGTACGATCTATTTGAACCTAAATGGCGGAGGACTAAGATATTCAAATTTTATGTTAATTTGAAAGTCGGAAATAAGATTTGTAAAATTGAGAAAGGAGAACCAGCACTCGCCAGCCAAATGCCACCATGAGAGGACCCCAATATTTTAGAGCGTAGTACCTTGCTAATAAATTGTAAAAGTTAAAGTTAAATCAAATTATTAAATTTCTTAAAAGACTTCGTGATGCTATTGTAAAGCAGAAGTCATTTTCAATTTCAAATAAATTTATAACCCCTTGGAAGAGACGATTCCGGCTACCATATTCCAGGACCACATGGAGTTGGATCGACATCGGCGGCTTACAAGAAGATTTTCGACACGTGAGTGATAAATATTGAATTAGTGATGGGCGCCCTAGTGCTTCGAATCTATCTAATAATCAAAGCTAGCTCGTCGAAAGGGTTTTTATTATAAATTAAGAATTAATAAGAGAAATACTTGCGCAAGTAAAATTAGTATTAAAGGTATTTTATTGAAGAAAAAATATAGATCAATACATTTCAGAAAATTCCATTGGATCAAAGAAGTATAAAATCTAGGCTATTAAAACATATTCATATGATATTTAATTTTTGCAATATAATTTGCGATAGTTTGTTATAGCTCTAATTCACTAGATGAATGGCTCTACCTATTCCGTCAGGTGCCGAATCTTGCACCCTGAGATAAAATATATATTCGATACAAAGAAATCTACTAAGTACTAGAGATTTTAATATATATATATATTTGGATTATTAGTGGCTAATTTATCAAGTTGATCTTAAAGAACCTATTTTTTAATTGAATTGTCCAAGTCGACAAGTATTAGCAAGCGCATATCGCAGCTACATGCAAAAGGATGCATATGATTTTAAGATAAAGGCACATGGTAATGATTCGTGCCATAAATCTAGAATATAAAGTTTAGCCTGTGATATTTTACTGATTTCAATTATTGTTCTATTTTTATATTATATTTTTTATCGCTCTTTATATATATTTTTGCCTCAATCTATTTTTTGCATTATTGTTTAATATATGTATGATATGTTTATGGTGTGCAATTTATTTTTATTCCTCAACACTATAGTATAAGTATCATATTTATATATATTTATTTTTTATGAATTACAAGAGTTATAGGAGAAGCCCATACCTAGGCCTAGAAAGATTTTTATGAGACTGAATCCTATTAAAAAACCACGACCTAATTATATGATTATATCAAATATCTCATGCTTTACCGACTGATGCCAAGCAGGAGGCTAATCGTTATTTAAATATAAAGAATAACGTCAGAGAAACATGCCGTACCAACGTGGGACTGATGATGAGAGCCGAGCTCATTGAATAATTATTTGAAATTAAGTCAATAACCATATTGAAAATTATAGATAACTTATACGAGTATTGAGGAAAACAGGCGAAGTAAAATTTGTATTACTTTTTGGGGAATCAATAGCTTTAAATAAAGAGAAATTATATGTTTTAAAGAAAATTTTATATTATTAGTACTGTAAAAAATATATGTTTATAGAGAGAGATTATATTTTATAAGCCTAAACTGCTATTACTTTCTAGTCAAGAATATATTATGTGTTTAAGCCGGTTGGAAAATGAGTCACAGCCTGTAAACTAGCCAAGAATTAAAACAAAACATTGGGGGCGCTAGAGCATTATGAAAAACTTAAGTATAAATACCTGTCTACGAGTATCCAAACACTTTGCACATCACTGTTTCACTGTAAGTCCCGGTTTGTGTCTCTTTTTTAAGCATTTTCGCTTATCATTTTATCACTTTTTTTTAATTAGCATTTATCATATTTGACACAATGAATCACACTCCCGCAAACTCTGAAGTTTCATATATGTACGGCGGTTGCACAGATCCCACTTTGTCGACTCCAAGCACATCAAACCCCACCACGGTAGATGCCAATACGCCACGAGAAAGGGAACCAGGAAGCGTCGGGTCGATAGCCTTCGATCCACAAGGTCTGCAACCTCTATCATCCACTCGAATTGACGCCGCTGACACACCATTGAATCAACGGATAGCAGAGATCAACTTTGAAGGGGGCGAGGAGCAGCCTGCAGAACCCGCATCGCCGGAGGCCGAGTCACACCTGGGCAAACAAAGTATATTTTCAGTCACAGAGCTAGATCCGTTTCAAAAGGTAATAATGGAACAAACTAGCAGTATGTTCAATATTATGTTACAAAACACAATGGATAATATGATGCAGGAGATTAAAAAAGAGAATGCTGCAATAAAAGAGGCAAATAAACAAACAGTGGAACAGGGCATGAAAGAAACAGCAGGCGCTATAAAATCAGTAGAACGACGGTTGGATAAGATTGAGACTAAAGTAGAGAATCATAGGGAAGAACTGAAAGCAATGATAACTCTACAGAAAGAAAGTCAGGATAAAGTTACGGCAGGATTATCGGAAAGGTTGGATACGGTTACCTGTGAACTCAACGAAAGGATAGATAACCTAACCACACAAATCACTACACCCATTCAGGATATAACAAATAACATTAAGACCGATTGCCATCAAGAAATCCACAAACAAATTACCGTTGCCAATCAAAATTTAACAACTACAGTTGACAAAAATATTAACAGTATTAAAGAAACACAAAATAAACAGATTAATATGTCCACAAAAATGAACCAACTGCAAGGTAGCATCAATCAAAATACAGAAACCTGTAAAGCTTCAAACGGAACTCTACTAATTCAAAAATCCACTCTGACTCAATTAAATCAAGAAATAAACGCTAATAAAATTACACATAATAGTCAATGGCAGATGACACAGGAAAAAATAACAGCATTAGAAAATCATATTCAACAACGACCTCAAGGGATTCAAACAGACAACCTCAACGCACATAGTATATTACAAGGACTGGGCAAATTTGATAATACTGATCGCCATTTGCAACCTCAACCATTCATTGATCAGATAAAATTAGTACAAACTCTTGCACCTACCTCTTGGAGCATGTGGCGTCTTCGTTTGACTAGTTTATTGATTGGCGAACCCCTGATGTTCTTTCGGAGTAGAGCCCATGAATTTACATCATTGGATGAGTTTGTAGCTGTCTTCCTGGAACAGTATTGGAGCAGAAGTAAACAGTTGGACGTGCTAGCGGACATTATATCATGCGATTTCAACCCTAACTTAGACGGTGCATGTACCACTTTCGTCACTGCCCTACAGTTTAAAAATTCTCAATTGAGCGAGCCCATTAATGAATCGGCATTAGCAAGTATTATTTTAAAGAAGCTACCGTATCAAGTTAGAATGGCACTCGCCACACAACCCATTACTGATTGCAAACAGCTGATAAATCATTTATATGGCATACAGTCTGTGATGGCAATATCAAACCACCGTTCAGACCAGAGATATACACAAAATCAACATAACTCAAAAATTAATCAGTATAACAGCCAAAATTATGAACCGGTATCATATGATCGCTACCGATCTGCCCCTCAATTTGAACGCCGCTATGAGCACAAGCAAAATGGTAACTGGAATAATGAAAAATTTCAAAATCGCACAACCAACCACTATACCCAGCAGAGCAACCATAGGAATCACTATGATGGCCGTGATCGATTAAACTCAAATAATAATCACACACAGAACAATTACAACAGAAATTATAAACCGCCACCTCAACAAGTAAGCACAAATTATACATTAGCGCATGCAATAGGATTGAATCAACAAAAAACCCGGAACCCAGCACCCAACGACCCGCCACCAGATATACAGAAAACTACAGCTAATAAACCAGGACTATATGATACCCCCGATATAACAACGACAAGCTCCAATGAAACAAACAAAGAAAATCAAGATATTTCAACATCATACACCACCTTTAGAAATGATTTACCGAAAATAGTATTAGAAGAACCGAAGCCAATACAAGACAGCCTACCACAAAAAACCGCCGCCAAACATGCAATTAAAGCCAGCTGCAAACATCAACCCATTTTTAGTATATTGTTTCCCGACGAAATCCCATCACTGCCAAAAATAAACAATCGCCAGGAGGAGACCGCCACCATGTATCCGTACACCACACCCACGCATCATTCGACCCCACCAAGGCACCCCAAGGAACCCAGGATAGAGGACCAAGAGGATGACACCAGGGAGGACGGCATCCAGGACAAGAGGAGCCACCACCGCAAGGCCCGGAGACGGAGGCGCTCGAGGACACCGGACGGCCGACATCAGGACGAGGAGGACAGACTAGCGGACACAAGAAGCATGCATCGCAAGGCCCGGAGGCGGAAGAAGCGACGAAGGAGGAACCACGCGCGCGCATACCGGCCGCATGCACGGTTCAAACGCCCGAAGAAGACACCGGACCGGCACCGAGGAGGACAGGAAGAGATCACCGACGGCGTGCATCCGCGGCACATACGCTTTAAAGCAGATAACCAGCTATGTGACCGGCAAAATGGGCCAAAGAAATGGATTAAAAATGGAACTAAAAGGACTATTATGGATTCGTGCATGGGCAACAAGGAAATGGATTACTCAGGGAGATTAATAAAGAACAGACGGTGGCTAATAAGATTGGAGGAATTAAAAAATAATAAAAATAAAATGGAAGTACCTGGCTATATGATTAGAGGGTTATACTATTAAGGAGATAATAAAGGTTCTGATATATTATATACTATTTGTTATAATGGCTGTGATATTGATAAAAGTCTGTGTTGCAGA
The DNA here is from genome assembly GCF_014356525.2 of Nilaparvata lugens. Lineage (NCBI taxonomy): Eukaryota > Metazoa > Arthropoda > Insecta > Hemiptera > Delphacidae > Nilaparvata > Nilaparvata lugens. The sequence goes on along the minus strand of NC_052505.1, from coordinate 99,363,257 downwards.
TATAATGGAAAATATTGTATGATTATTGATAAATAAAACTACTATCGATGATTGGAAATTTAATATTATAAAAATGTTTATTGTTGTAAGCCTAATGAGTTATAATGAGCCGAAATTAAGAATATTAGATGAAAATAATGAAAGGAAGGATGAGTTAAGAGTACAGATTGATTGGAAAAAGAATGGATTAAAAGGAATTATCATAAATGAAGCTTGGAATTATTTAAAGGAATATACCAGATACAAGGGCTTTAAATTTATGGTGAAAAATTATCAATTAGGACAGCCTCAACAATCAACAAATGGATAGCAGATAACCCAACTGGCCTACAGTATAGCTACAAGCAGGAAGCCAAAAGATATGGAAAAGCCACGAAATTTCTACATGCTATATCGTCGAATTTGAAATAATACGATAAGTAATCAAAGAAAACACCACTATCAAGCCAATTACTAACCTTTCGTAATAAATTTAATATTGGGTGAGGCCACCTCGTGTCAACAAATCAGATTTTTCGTTTCCTTCCAACTATCAAAACCTGCAACAAGCAAGGGAGTAATTTTTAAATATGTAATTAAATTAGTTACATCAAATAAAAAAGGACACAAGCGGGGATAAAATATTTAAGATTTGTTAATTACCTTTAAAGAGGAAAAATGTAGAAATTAGGTTACTTGCAAGACTCAACAACCAGTTCTGAAGCAATGTAAAACGTAGAACAAGCAGTCAGCTGGCCAAAGCCACCAGAATCAAATGAATGTAAGTCTGTTAAACACATGATTATAAAAAAGAAGTACTGTACCCAAAAAGTTATCTATTATTGTTATTTATTATATTTATTAATGTCGGTATATTTATTTATATGTTTTATATTTATTACCTTTAGTTATGCCACGTTTGTTACCTGAAAAAACCTAAAGTGAATGCAAGCTACCAAAAAACCAAAGAGCCATTAGCAAAAGAAAAGATTGTACCTGATGTATAGAAAATTATTTATATTAAGACCTAAGAAGTACTATAAGATATAAGCCCAGAAGTTTTGTAAATCGAAATTATTGTCTGAAAGGAATCAATTGTGAGAATCATGAAATGTGTGTAGTTAGGTTGACAGCCCTGCGAGCACGAATTTAAAAATATTATGTTTTAAGTGTTTGTAAGGAGGAATGCGTTTAGAAGATTATGTTTATGATATTTTATGTGTGTTGAGGAGGAGAATTTGTTATTGTATTTGATAGAGGTCTAAAGGAGATGCAGCAGATATGTCTGCGAACTGTGATAGAAGTCTGAGAGTATAATTTATAAATAAAGTATAGTATATATCGATGTATTGAAGGGTGGATTTTCATTAAAAACATTGTGATTCTCAAATATTTTGAATTCAAACCCAGGGGCGCGTGTAAAGCATCGAATTGGGTAGATAAAAATCCCTAACCGAAATAGTAATAGGTCTGAAAATAAAGTAACTGGCTAATATCGCCAAATAGATAATAACTAAGATTAGATAGCATCAGCTTGTTCTGGCTAAACGGTACAAAAACCTAAAAAGGATTTGAAGGAATTTGTTGCTAATAAATATATTATTATATAAAATATTTTGAAGATTGAGGTTAGGTATATGTATTCAGGGATCGGTGACCTAGAGATCGATCAAATCGAGCAACGTAGAATCTGACCAAAACCCCTTGGCAGAGCTCTATTGCAATCAAACAGTATGCAATGTGAAAAAACACATGATCACGTGGCTAATTATTAGGTAGCATGAAATAAATATTAGTGTATAGAATATTAGCTAGCATGTAGAGAGCATAACCAAAAAACCAAATAAAAATAATTAAGTGTATTCAGGAAATAGGAGGTACCAGGCGCATGAATACCGAATAAAATTTGCATGCACCAATAGCAAAACGGCAGTTAATAGGCGGCAACTGTAGGCCAATTCAAAAATATTTCTATATATTTATATAAATGTACTGGATTTGTGTTAAAACATTGTATAGTCTATGTTATCGATATGGCTCGAAGGCAAAGAAATTATTAAACGCACAACCTGAGTAATAATTTGATATTTTTTGTACGATCTATTTGAACCTAAATGGCGGAGGACTAAGATATTCAAATTTTATGTTAATTTGAAAGTCGGAAATAAGATTTGTAAAATTGAGAAAGGAGAACCAGCACTCGCCAGCCAAATGCCACCATGAGAGGACCCCAAATATTTTAGAGCGTAGTACCTTGCTAATAAATTGTAAAAGTTAAAGTTAAATCAAATTATTAAATTTCTTAAAAGACTTCGTGATGCTATTGTAAAGCAGAAGTCATTTTCAATTTCAAATAAATTTATAACCCCTTGGAAGAGACGATTCCGGCTACCATATTCCAGGACCACATGGAGTTGGATCGACATCGGCGGCTTACAAGAAGATTTTCGACACGTGAGTGATAAATATTGAATTGGTGAGGGGCGCCCTAGTGCTTCGAATTGATCTAATAATCAAAGCTAGCTCGTCGAAAGGGTTTTTATTATAAATTAAGAAATTAATAAGAGAAATACTTGCGCAAGTAAAATTAGTATTAAAGGTATTTTATTGAAGAAAAAATATAGATCAATACATTTCAGAAAATTCCATTGGATCAAAGAAGTATAAAATCTAGGCTATTAAAACATATGCATATGATATTTAATTTTTGCAATATAATTTGCGATAGTTTGTTATAGCTCTAATTCACTAGATGAATGGCTCTACCTATTCCGTCAGGTGCCGAATCTTGCACCCTGAGATAAAAATATATATTCGATACAAAGAAATCTACTAAGTACTAGAGATTTTAATATATATATATATATTTGGATTATTAGTGGCTAATTTATCAAGTTGATCTTAAAGAACATATTTTTTAATTGAATTGTCCAAGTCGACAAGTATTAACAAGAGCATATCGCAGCTACATGCCAAAGGATGCATATGAATTTTAAGATAAAGGCACATGGTAATGATTCGTGCCATAAATCTAGAATATAAAGTTTAGCCTGTGATATTTTACTGATTTCAATTATTGTTCTATTTTTATATTATATTTTTTATCGCTCTTTATATATTTTTTGCCTCGATCTATTTTCTTTTGCATTATTGTTTAATATATGTATGATATGTTTATGGTGTGCAATTTATTTTTATTCCTCAACACTATAGTATAAGTATCATATTTATATATATTTATTTTTTATTGAATTACAAGAGTTATAGGAGAAGCCCATACCTAGGCCTAGAAAGATTTTTATGAGACTGAATTCTATTAAAAAACCACGACCTAATTATATGATTATATCAAATATCTCATGCTTTACCGACTGATGCCAAGCAGGAGGCTAATCGTTATTTAAATATAAAGAATAACGTCAGATATCATATAATTATATGGTAAAAACGAACAGGTACTGTACTATACAGTACTTAAGTACTGTAGCTATTATAATACAACTTACACTGTATTCGTGTAGGAAATTTGATAGGTTATTTATCTTGATTTCTGAAAATACCCCAAAATAAGGGAGTAAGATAACTTTGAAAAACCAAAGTTTTCCTGCCGATTGAAGAAACATTAAAAATTAGTCTAAGACATATTATGTCTTAGAATAAAAACGTGTAACAAATATCAGATCACTATTCAAGCTATCAAGCTTACCATAAATTTATTTGTCTCCTCATGGCAGAAGGTTTGCACCCAACGATTTCACTTAAACATTTCTATGATTAAATTGTGATAAAGAACATTATCGTATTGATCTTCTAAATCCAGTTACTAGTTACATGTACATCAATTTTGTAAAATTGATTTTTTACCAACTAAAATCGACAAGCCATGATTGTCAATCTTACTCATGATACAAAGCTTTGTACTATGATACATGGTTTTCATTCTGTATCATTCTTTAATAAAAATAAAACAAGATTCCGGTTTCAAAAGCATCAAAGTCGCCAGGCTGGTCTGAGCTATTCATGACTTTTTTTCAGTATGCATTATCAACTCAGCAGTTCTAATACACAGACATCACTACTTGGAATGCCATGACATTTTCTATTCTTTCGATTCCTATTATTACCATAGATCGATTCAGATCAGCACAATGTTTATACTGTATGTTCATAATAGATTTTTCTGATTGTAAAAAGAAATAGTCAATAATTGCTGGGAATTTAAAGTGATATTCAACGATTTGAACCTGATAAATTGGATTGTTGAATGACAATTGAAATTCAGTGAATTTTACTGTTCAACATTCCTTTTCCTCCTATTTTATTGGGTGATGAGTGGAGATGATTTATGATTTCATATTGGATTCATCTTTCATAGTTCAATATTTTTTTGGAAAACTAGAACTTTTAAAAATTAAAAATGTTTATGTATAAACTTCTCAGGTGTTCAAAAACTTCTTAAAACCTTTGCCTGTCCCTTTGTGAGGCAGGAGTATTATTATCTTAGTATGTACTATATAATCATATGATAATGGAAAGCTATATTAAAAACAGCTATAACTCCCTTGTTTTCGGCTATTTTTGGAAATGGGACTTACACTTTAAAGAATTTGGGGTTGCTGAATCCAAATCCGAAATCAGAAATCTTCTATCTATATTTTTGAGGAAGTTAGACTTTGAGAAAAAGTGATGAGTCATACTTTAATCAATCGTCGGCGTAGTTGTTAGATCTGTCAGCTTATTCGTAAGATCCCCATGTGAAACTACAGGAGAGCTACAAAATATGAAATATGATCTCCCGTAATATGATATTCCAGGAGCGAGGTCTCTGCCATGTGAAACTGGCCTAATATCTTCAAAAAATCGGCTTTTTCAAAGCTATTGGAAGAAGAAGAGCTTCATGTTCCTGGGTCAACAAATGTTCCTCTCTAAACCTAGCGCCGCTGTGCAGGATGGTTTCTCACAGCTTGGCGTTGTTGTCATTTGAGATGGGTGTCTGGCTTGGAAGTGTTTCGGCCGCATTGCAGGATGACTGTTAATGGTTGCCGGAAGATCAACATCTGGGTTTTTTCGTTATTTTCCATGATAGAGAAATTCTGATTGCAGATTCGTTCTCAGCAACCCCAATTTTAGCCTGGAGGCTCAGAATGTCAACAATGTTTTTAAATAATTTAAAATCATCATGAAAAGTCATTAATATGGTAGTAGGCTACACCACGTTTCTGGAAATTTTTTTGAATTTTCCAAAAAAGTCTCACTTTAAATATTCGGGTGCAGAAGTGAATCTCCAGCACTTTTTGTCTCTTGGAAAAATCGTCTACAATGCACCGTTAATGTGTGCTGAGCACTCTTTTTAATTTCAGGCCTTTTCCCAAGTTATAATAGTAAATTTAATACACAATAGACTAGAGCCATTATTGTAAGTGAGTTAGCGAAATGAATTATTTTCTCTCTCTATTATGAACGACCATGACTTCGAGTTTCCCATGATAGATATTTAAAAATTGTGGCTCCGAGTCGTCGAGGAATGTAGATTATGGAATTATCTCTAAAACTTAGCCTTCTTGTCGCGACATAAAGTGCGATAAGTTGGAAAACAGCAAGCATTGGAATTATAACAAACTACCGATTTTGCAGTTACTATTTGGTCCAAAGGCTCTAGAAGCCACGCGACGATTGGTCAAATTGATTCCCTTCGCCCAATAGGAGACCTGTTTCTAAATACAGTAGTGGGGATTCCCCAGCCGCGAGACCAGATTATGTTTCGGAGGACACTTTGCTAGGAGCACTACGAGAGTAAAGATGTAGTCACTATGTTTCCCCCTTTTTGGGCAGGTTTACAAGTTTATAATATTGGTTAATGTAGGAGCTAGTTTTATTTTTATTAAAGTTTAAATTTTCTAGTAGTGCCATGTCCTGAAAAGTTTAATTGTGTTTCTTCATCATGTACGAATAATTGTTTCTTCAAATAACCGCTAAGGTACGTAAAATAAGGTTAAAATATAATTTAGGGAATTTAATTGATTGAAACTTCCATAAGAGTATTGTATTAACAAAGCCTGTTATTTTTCAAGTTAATAATATTGATTGAGAATAATCCTTTTGATTTTATTAGTGATGGAAGATACTTATAAATTTTTTCTAAAGAAGTATAGAAAGTTTTCAGTTACATTACATTTGAGTTATTGTTTCTGGAGATATATTATCGTAGAGTATTGCTGAAAGTCAGGAAGATAGCCTTTAAATTGGAATGAAATTTTTAAGATTATGTTCATATTGAGTTTATGACATTTTATAATTTATATTTTTCAGACTCTGTTTTCTTATGTCATTAAGGCTTTCGAATGATTTAGTAAATTTTTTATGATAGAAATCTTAATAGACGAAGAAGAAAGTTTTTCTTTTCCATTAAATTTATATTAATGAATGTTCAAATTTTAATACAATTTAAATTATTTTCTATGTGTCTACTAATTTTATTTAATTAAAGGTAAAAACTATCTACAAGGTGAATCTTATAGGGCAAACATTATTTTTACCTTAAAGTGAAATTTTCAATATTTTTTTCTTTTATTGTGTTATAAAGTGTCTTGTTTTGTTTTGTGATAAATTCATAATTCTAGTTGATACTCGTTTTTGGACTTGTATTTGTAGGTAAATCAAATCATAAACTCTGGACTGTTCATTTTAAATTAAGGTTCTGAGCAGTTTTGGGCGAATGCCCGTTGTTTACACTTGGATTGCATCCTATAGTTCATGAATAATAAATAAAATAAATGTTGGCTAGCGCACAAGTTTCCAACAATACTAGCCGAGCTACTATATGAAAAATTATATTTGATTTCGCAAACCAAACGAAAAATATCATATAAGTTAGCATCATTTCAATCTGAATTATTCCTTTTCTAAGAGTATTATATCAATTTATATAAAAGTTAACATCATAATTAATGAAGTATTCATTTTCTAAAAGCATTATATTGATTTATTACGGGTGTTTTCATAAATGTTGCATTGTATATTAATGACACTCTGGCAAGTAAATTCGTTTTAATTCAATCTTAAATTTTGAGAATGAAATCAGAACGTCAAGATAAAATCTAAATTAAATAACAGAATAAACTCCTGTTTTAGCTTTTGATGAATTGTAGGAAGAGTTAGAAATTAATGCTGTAATACATTTATTTACAGCGGTTCATGTGTGTCCCCAAACCAACTTCATGTACCACCCCTTTGGTTCTGCAACTTTATGTAACACCGCTTCAAGACACCCGTTCAGACGACAGGTCTAGGGACGTTAGAGGACTTCGCCATCAAGCCAAATTCAACCGGTAAAAGTTCACCGCCAAAAACAAGGTACTGTAACCCCGACGATAAAGCAACGTACAGACCAACGAAAGTGCAGTGTAGTGAAACAAAGGTTCATTCGAGAATGTCAATCAAAAGTGGGGATTCAAAATTATTATGAAATGGGTTATATGGGTTACTATCGACGAAATTTGGGTTCAACGGGCTTTTCTTTCTTGAGTAATTTCATGTTGAAATCAATTGGTTATTTTATGACTGATATTGTTTGGTTTTGTGACGTATTGCTATCTAAACGGGGATAGTATGCGCCCCCGAATCAGATGAAGAATGTCAACAAAGTAACATGATATTGTTGTTTCTGTTGTTCGATTTTAGTTGCCAATGTTTATTGAAGCTGTTTGTATTTTTCAATTATTTCAAATTGTAGTGTTATTCTATAGTAGAAACCTATTAAATCAGGCATGGCAAGATTAATTAAAGTTTTCTTGACTCTAGCCCGTTCACCTGCATGAATTAGGTATAGACTCAGGTGTTTTCTAGATGTGTCGGCCTATTTCTAAATTCTAAATTTTATTCAAAATTATCTTCTTTATCATCTTTCAAAAGGTCAGGCACAAATGATATATAGTTAAATGTAGTTAATAACTTAGTAATAGTTTTGGCAGATTTTTCAATTTTCCCAAAACAATGTATTTTTGATGACTGATTCGGGTGTAGAAATGAATTTCCAGCACTTTTTGCCTCTTGCAAAAATCGTCTACAGCGCACCATAACAATATACCTTTTGCGGTAATTTTAAATGCAGTTAACTTAGTAATAATTTTGGCAGATTCTCAATTTTCTCGAAACAATGTATTTTTGATGAGTTATTCGGGTGTAGAAGTGAATTTCCAGTACATTTTGTCTTCTGCGAAAATCCTGTCAGTCCTGCCATTAACATGCTAATGATGTTTAAATTTTTTTTTAAATTGTATTTGATCATGATAAATTCTGAAAAAAGTCATTTCTGTTCATATTGTCAATCTTATCCTAGAATTTCAAATGATTCCATCCAAAATTGAAAAGTTATACCACTTTTTCAAATTATATCACAGTTCATGGGGAAAATTGTGCAGTATCTGAACTATACTTGAACTTTAAATGATTTCAATTCAAATAATAACTACTTCTACTATTTATCGATTCCAACATTATTTCAGTGTCAAGCACAAATGTCCCCTCATAAAAATCATTAACCTGCAACTGAAATATCAAATTTTTTAATAAGATTGTCAATATCATTAATTTTGAAATTCCCACCATCCATAGGCCTACTATGGTATCGAATTAAAATACCAATATATTAATACTATGAGATGAATGTATCAAAGTTTCAACAATTGATATATCAAACAAAAAAATTCCAACTTTTTTCTGGGGCAAACTGGTTTTATTGCAACAATGTAGAAATTAGGACAGTATTCCACTTTTACTTATTTAAAATATGTAATTTGAATAATGCATTCCCAAAAAAAATGTGAAAATATATAATTATAAATGATCAAATATCAATATTTTCATAGTAGGTTTATCGATAGTGGGTTTATTGATGATGCAAAGGTTGGTCAATAGCGGGAATGGCTTTGGCAATGCAACATTTGGATTGCAATGGTTTTTTGGTGTCTGTTGTTTTGTGATTTTTGTGGAAGATCCAGTTTAAGGTGAGTCAAGTGATTTTGTTTTTATTGATGTAGGCCTACTGTATAATGGAAGAATTCATTTATTATAGTCTTAGATACTTAGACTATATTTATTCAAATGATAAACTTATTCAAAGCCTAGGCACATAACCTCAAAGCCTCATAACATAGCCTAAATGAATTATTTATGGCATAACTAATAATAATAAAAGTAAGCCTCTTAAATTTATCAGTGCTGGAAATGAATGTTTATTATTCTAGGCAGACACATTCCAGGGGTATGCTAGCACATATAAACTGAAATGTGTAACAAAAATGTCCAACTTTGTTGTAGTTCAGTCACTGAATCATTGTATATATTTGAAAAGCACTCACTTTTCTTGGAGTATTGAGGAGATGCGCATGCGCAAGATTGTGTAAGTCAGTATAAATTCAGCTCTACATTTGCAAAGTTTTTTTTCAATTTTGGTGAATCGTGAATCAGTTATGTGTGTCATATTACGTACTGTGTAGTGGTGGTTCATTGTTGTAGGCGATCGAATTCTTCGTAAATAGTGTGTGGGCACTCCTAACTCTAATTTTGTTTCTCACTGTGTGTGTTTAACTTAACTTTTGACCTGTTATTCTCAATGATTGCAACACTGTAGTTTTGTCAAATCACGCTCATTGATGCTGTATACATCAAAGAATGAAAACAGATATATATATATATATATATATATATATATATATATATATATATATATATATATTGAGTGCAGCATGGTTGGTTCTTATCGGTTTCCGTGCTGTTGACTGATTCTCTGGCAGCTCAGCTGTATGAACTTTTGATTGTTGGTGAAATCTCTCAGTTTATCACTTAGATAAAGTACCTCATACAACTAAGGACCTATAGATATAGGCCTACACCATAACAGGAGATTGTAGTAAAGGTAGTTTATTCTTTTTCCAGTTCATAGCATTTCGGCGTCACTGGTTGCCATGACAACGTAGTGCAGCGGAGTAGTGCTAGATTTGAAAATCTGCTTGTCAGGCTGTAATGGATATACACTTTTGACTTCAAATATTGTATTGTTGTAAAGCCTATCAGCCTATAATCTATTGTCTTTACATGTGTGACGATCAACCTGTGTTTCTTCTTTTCTCAATTCCTTTCCTATATTTCCTTGCTGTTTCAGGAGCTTCCGCCTTCCCGTCTTGATCACTCTCTTGGCATTTTTATTTCCTCTCTATTCCCAGTAACCCACATTTTCAAAGCTCTTGTAATACCAGGCAATGAGTTATTGAAAAGTTTCCTCAAGTTATTTCCGTGTTGGTGTATTTTATTTTTTAATTTGACACTGGAAAATGAGTAAAATGCTAACGAGGTCACTTCGCAGTGAGATTTCTAGATTGTCGAGTGAGGAAGGTGGGCACCTGAGCGAGGGACTGATGCATGATGAGGTTATTGAGTTGGCCATAGAGTTGCATGGCGCACTCGGAGTCATTTCTTCACGCTATTCAAGTGACTCAATAGTTGACATTGTTCCTCATTTGATTTATACATTGAATCGTCTCGATACCTGCTTGAAAACCAACTCGGATTTGCAGTTCAACTTGACAGAGGTTTCAGAGGAGAACTCTTATCTCAGGAAGAAATTAGATGAGGAGATACAAAGGAGAGTCCAAAGCTTTGAGGAGTCTTTGAGCATTGAGGAGGAATCTGAAAATGAAATAAAAAAATTGAGACTAAAGGTAAATGATTTGTTGGAGACCGAGGATGAATTGAGGAAGATTATCAGAGAAAGAGAAGCCATAGTCAATGAAAACGGTGCACAGTCAGTTATAAATGGACTAGAAACTATTGAATGTAAGAGTTTTGTTAATGAGTCAACTCAAACGAAAACAAAGATTACATGTCTAGACTGCTCAAATCTTCAAAAATAGTTGAAAGGGAGACAACTAGAATTGATGGAATTGAGGCAACGTCGCTGGGATGATGGGGTTGAGATGGAGGAGAGATTTAAGAGGGCTTTCTCAGGACGAGAAGCTAAGAACTTAGTCTCTGAATGCTCTGGTGTATCCGTTGAAGGTGCTAACAAACTACAACCACAAAGTAGCAATCTTAATAGAAGAACTCATGAAGCTAAAATAAGATGTTTCTCTGCCAGTCAGGGCAGGAGGGTCTCCAATATAATTCGTTCAAAGAGTGATTATAGAGTTTTTCATATGATGAAACCGGCCTTAAATTTGATAAGGTTTACAGAAGAATGTGAGAGTATATGCTCTGATTTGGACAAGAAGGACCTTGTTGTAATTATTGCTGGAACTAATGATGTTGCCTGAAAATGAGGCTGATAATTTTATCCGATTGTACAAACGGAGGCTTGAGGGGTTACAGCATACTAATGTTTCAATTTTCTCAGTGCCGCATCGCCATGATCTTCCCAGTTGGTCTTGCGTCAATAAGGAGATACGGAGAACTAATGAACGTTTGAAAAAATTATCAAAACATTTCTCTAACGTCCACTTTACGGATTTGAGCTCTTTGGGGCCGCGGTTCCACACTTCACATGGCCTACACCTGAACTATCGGGGGAAGAAATCATAGTGAAATCATATTGGATATTGCTGCTTCAATCGGAACAAGACCTATATCAACCAATCCAACAGTTTTTCCTGTCTCAGTGAGCTCAGTGCTCCATTCTGGTCGGCTGGATTCTTCTGAAATAGTGGATAATGGTGTACTGTCGGCTGGTGAGTGCCTTGAAGAAACTGATTTTTTAGAAATTTCCATATCAGACAAAATCTTGAACAAGACTGTGTAACTAAGACTGAAAAAGGTATAGAGGTCATGAACTCTGATAATAATAATAGGAATAATATTTGTTATAGTAGAAGAAATTCATCAAACAAATCAACAATAGGTAATTTAAACAAAAAAGTCAAAATATTACATCAAAATATCAGACATCTTTCTTCAGCTATTGAATCTCTAGAAATCACCTTAGATGACATAAAACCTGACATAGTTGTTCTCACTGAGCACAAAGTTTATTCTCATCAAATACCTCACATAAATTTTTTAAATTATGTTTTAAATACTTCTTACACCAGGGAAAACTACCAGGGGGGAGGTGTAATGATACTCACTCACAAAAAATTACAGAATGTTAAACCGGTTAAAATTAAAAATATCTCAGATCTTACGGAAGATAAAATATTAGAAATATGTATGTTGGAATGCACACATGGTGGAAGAAAGATGCTGATTTTGGGTTTGTATAGATCCCCCATACCTATGAACGAAAGTATCTTCATCCAGAAACTAAACACGTTGTTAGATATTGCAAATCATAAGTATAATGATGTAATATTGATTGGTGATTTTAACATAGACATGACAAAAAGTACTCGCTCTAGTAGAGAGGTGATTAATCTTCTTACCGCTTATAATTTCTGGTACATGGTTGATTTTCCTACTCGGATCACCGAAACTACAGAGTCAGTCATTGACAATGTTTTTACAAATATTGACAGCTCGATAATCAGTGTTTCTGGAATAAATACACAACTATCTGATCATGATGCACAGCTTGTTGAGATAAAAATAGATGAGGCTAAAAACAGTAAAAAAGATACATTTATATTTAAATATTGTAGAAGCTTCTCTGATGAGAACATCTCCATGTTCATTTCAGCTTTAAGTCAGGAAACTTGGCTTGATGTATTTAACTCCGACGTCAAATGTAAATATGATACTTTCAATAAAGCCTTCTCCCATTACTTTAATACATATTTTCCAAGAAAGTTAGTGAAACAGAATATTAACCAAAAGTCATGGATAACACCAGAGTTGAAAGTAGATAAGGAAGAACTCATCCATCAAACTAATAGTGCAAGATTATCCAGGGATAGAACTAGAAATATTAATCTTAGGGAAAGATCTAGGATATTAAGGGCAAAACTAATCCAAAGCAAAAAAAACTATTATGATAACAAAATAAAAAATTCCAAAAATGTTATAAAAGAGACTTGGAGAATAATAAACACGGAGGTTGGAAATAAAAATAAACTATTTAAAAACCTAACTTTAAAAAGTGGAGAGCAGATTTGTTCTAATCCAAAGAAAATATGTGAACTTTTCTTGAGTTACTTTTCAAAAGAGGAAATAGATAGGAGACTCTCAAAACTCAACACAAAGTGATGGTTTTGCAAATGCCATTGATCAAGAATTTAGATTCAAAACTATTGATCACATGAAACTTGATAAAATTATCTCTAGTTTGAAATGTAAGTACAGTGCAGGATACAATGACGTACCAATCATCATCATTAAAAAGCCAAAAAAGTTTTGTTGAAGCCACTGCTACATCTGATAAACTCTTCTCTTATTACCGGAATATTTCCTGAGCAGTTAAAAATTTCAAAAATTATCCCAGTACATAAAAAGAATGATGAAATGATATTAACAATTACCGTCCGATTTCTCTATTACCAGCAATTTCCAAGATTTACGAACGTGTAGTTTCTGACCAGCTTCTTGAATATTTGGAGAAAAATGAACTTCTCGACTCCTTTCAGCACGGGTTCCGTAAAGGAAAATCAGTCAAGACAGCAGCAACAAAATTTATCGAATCTGTCATTGACTCGATAGATAACTCTGAAAGAGCAGTCGGGATATTTTTAGATCTCACACAAGCTTTTGATAGCATTTCGCACAGGATTTTGCTTGGTCGTCTTAAAACTTTAGGGGTGACAGGTGTATCTTACAAGTGGTTTGAATCATACATCATGAACAGGAAAATGTTTGTTCAAATAAGTCATATGAATCACAAGGGATTCAGGAATACCTTCAATTCAAAAATGAGAACAAGTAGGTGCGGTGTACCCCAAGGCTCAATTCTGGGACCAATTCTCTTTATCTGTTATCTGAAAGGTATACCATATCTCGAAGGCAATAGTGAGCTAGTTTTGTATGCTGATGACGCAAACCTAAAAATATCAGCCAAATCCCAGAATGAAATTGAGATAATAGCAAAATCAAACCTCTCCACTTTGGCAAAACATCTGATGAACAATAAATTAATAATTAATATGAGTAAAACGAACCTATTGACATTTACTACACAGCAGGTAAAAACATTTTTTCCTTCAATAAATTTGGACAACAAAGTCATTTCTCAGTCCACCTCTACCAAGTTCTTGGGATTAACAGTAGATCAAAACTTGAATTGGACAGAACATGTCACAAGGGTTTTGTCACGGGTATCGAGTGGATTATATGCTCTTAGAAAAATGTCTCCTTTTGTAAAATGAGACGCGGAAAATGATTTATTTTGCCTACATACACTCTATAATAGCCTTTGGTATAAGTCTTATGGATCTACTTCAAATCAGAACATGGATTCAATTCTCAAATCACAAAAACAAGCTATGAGAATAATTTTACACCTAGACCCCATAGCATTAGTTAAAGAACATTTCGCTCACTTGAATATAATGACAGTTTACAGTCTTTACATCTTTGAGACAATAATGAGTGTGAAAGAAAATCTTGGAAATATTTTGATGTTAGGACATAATCATAGGTACAGCACTAGAAACAGAGATAAACTTTTACATTTGCAAAGCCATAGACTTGAGTTCTACAAGAAGAAGCCCACATACATAGGAGCCAAGTTCTATAACAAGCTTCCCACGCGAATCCAACAAGAGCTGAATCCCAATAAATTCAAATTGGAATTAAAGAGATATTTAACTAGAAGAGCTCTTTATAATATAAATGAATATTTGAATGAATGAGATCAGCTCCTATGAGTTGAATTGTATTGTATGTTTGTATGTTTGTATGTTTGTATTTTTGTCTTGTTCTTATGATTGTATGTTTTATTTGTTATGCATTTTATTTTTAATTTTATCTAATCAAAGATATATATTAATGACACTAGTCATTGTATACACTGTACAAATTTATGAATAAAGAAATTATGACATGATGATATGATATGAATGCATTTTACTCCTGAGGAGCAAATATCAGCCTGATGAAGCTCCTCCTCAGGAGTGAAATGCATTCCTCAATACTCCAAAAAAAGTAAGTGTTTTTTCAATTATGTCCATTATAAGTAACACAGTGTCTGAACTACAACAACGTTATTGTATAGAATATAGTGTTTTGTAATGGAAAGCAACATCAATTTCAAAAATATCTGTTTAGCCTAAATAATTCATGTCACCACATAGGTAGGCTATTAGCCTAATCTACACTCATCTTAATATAATGAACTTAATAGCAATATATGACTGTGGATAGATAGATAAGATGACTAATGGCTAGATAAATTTTAATGGAATAGTGAGCATTATTATAAGATATCTTTATTTTATACTTCGAATAATTTTGAATAGTTTATTTGAATTGAAGTAGCCTAGTAGATATCATTTAATTGCTTTCTATTAGAATTTATTCAGTTGTTTGCTGGTGCCGAAGGCTTCTTTTAGACTTTTTCAACAAGCAAGTGATTCACTTATTTATATTATTAGCTCTATTTCTTATTCCAATTTAGAAAAACTAGTTGTAGTCCTCTCATTTAAGCAATATTCATTTTATATAATGAGAGAGTGAGACTGTGTGTTTGCAACATGTGTGTTTTTTCAATTTTCCAGTCAAGAAATATTGTTTGAAATATGTTTAATCACAAGTAAACTTTTGTTCCATTTCTGATAGGAGCTGTGGTGATAAAATTTTCCAACAAAAAAGAAAAAGACATGGAAGCAGTAATCAAAGACTGTCTGAAGTCTTCAAAAATTTGGTTTACCAGCAAAGAGAAATCTAAGTAAGTATCAATTTTGATTATTTTAAAACAGAATATAAAGTCAATTTTTTTTTCTATGGGTGTTGCCCACATGAGCTCTAGGCTTGTGCTAATCATTAATAGTTAGTGATTATACAGAGTGAGTCATATGTATGGGAACCTTTCAATAAATTAGAGTCTGTTGTAGATATAATACTGTAACTTTCAGTATATGTTACTGGTCAAATACTCTAACTTTTGACATACAACTGAATTTCAACCCCTTCATAAGGGGTTGACTAGGTTCAGAATATATAATATGGTGACTTAAGAGTTGTAACTCGAGTATTTTTAATGTAAACGCCCATTGTGTGGTACATTATTTCAAAGGGCTTTTTAAAACAAGAAAGATAACATCAATTAAAATGTACTA
>NC_052505.1:99326079-99346985 GCF_014356525.2 Nilaparvata lugens | reverse complement strand
TTCAGCTTTTCTCTAAGGCTTCAGCTAAATCTAAATGGTAAAAGTAGACCCATGATATGATATCAGACCCAAATGATGAATGAATGATTTTGAATATTGGATCGTCAACCTTTGTTACCTTCACTGCCAGTTACAGCAAGCAATAATTTAAGTCAATCTGAAAATAGAAATAGTCGAAGTATGTCATGTGATAGATCAGTGAATTGAAGTCAAGTGCACTCTCTTGGATAGAGGTGACAGCTTGATTATGACTGCCCATCCAGTACAAAGCGCAACCTTGTTTCCATTTCTAAGCCGTTTTATTACTCAGCTTTAAAATTCTTATTCACCATTAAAATATCCTCCTCCAATATAATTTTTATTCAACGTAACCTTCTGCATGATTTTCTTTATTCCTTAACCTCTCCCTCTCCTTCTTCTCACTCTCTCTCTCTTTGATTGATCGCTCTCTCTTGGTTATGTCGAGTGAGTAAACGTGTGTCAGTTCGGCTCCGTCTTCTAACAGATATTTCGTAGGGTTATACAGTTCAATTCACTTCAAATTATACATCTAGTTATTCAGTTTCTCAAGCTAAATTCAATAGTGAAATTATATTTTTGATTAACTCACACTCTTCTTATTTATCTTGAAAAAACATTCCTAATTCTTCAGTCTACCTTCTCGCCTGTAAAAGTGTAAATCCACCTAACAGTACACGATGGGTCGACCGAACAGAGGCACGCCGAAGAACGAGGACAATGCTCTGAAGCCAGAGCCAGCTATTTCTGGATCACTGTATGAAGAGACCCTTCGAATTATTCGACAGAAAATCGAGGAATCTGTGCATCATGCCGTATCTATGGCTGTGAAGTCTATATTTGAGGAACTTCAGGCATTGAAGGAGTTTAACAAACAGCTGCACGATAGAATTCGTGAGCTAGAGGTGTCTTGTCACCTGAAGGTCGACGACCTCGAGCAATACGGGCGCCGACATTCAATACGTATTTTTGGGATCCCGGAGAGCGACAAAGAAGACACGGACCTGCTGGCGCTTGACGTCTTCAACAAGAAGCTGAACGTGCCCGTGACTCTGGCGGATGTCAACCGCTCGCACCGCGTTGGAAGGCGTCAACCACCTCAACAAGGGCAAGTGAAGCCTAAGGACCGACCCATCATAGTTCGACTCTGCAGCTACCGGACCAGGAAGATGATCTTCGACGCTAAGAGGAAGCTGAATGGTTCCGGCGTCACCATTCGCGAGGATCTGACTACAGAGCGTCTCAAGATCCTCAACGCTGTGGCCGACCATCATGGGCATAGGAATGTCTGGTCATCGGACGGGAGGATCAAGATCTCTATCGGCGAGGGAGGATCCAAGAGGGTCCACACAGTCGAGAGGATGACCGACCTTCAAAAAATAAAGGTAAGTTAAATCATTTCAGGATTCGATGACTAAGGTGCCCTTCACTACAATAATAGGAAATTCGTATTAATACATTTCACAGTAGATATACCTTGGCATTTTTCATGAGCTGGCTTCCTGTTCTATAAATGAATCTTTCCACTGCTATTTATGATTATGATTATATATGAGGCAATTATTTCAAACTAAGGAGATCCACATTTGTTAATACTGATTAATAATTTATCTTGATATTTATTCTCAAAACTACGTTCAATGCATCAACTACTATACTCCAGAGGGTACTTAGAGAATCATTATCTCTATTCTCACTAATAATTATTACATCTCTTACCAATATTATTTCCATAATTAATAATTTTGAAAATTCTGAATTTCAAATAAATTGGATGATTAACATACGTTATGGATATGGATGTAATCTATAGGTGAATAGTTCTCTTCTATATTAGGTATACATAATGATATCTCTACTGTTGCCACAGCTCGAACAATAGAAGCTAATATGTGAAGAATTATTGATTAGAACAGAGGGGTGGGTAGTCTGTTCATATGCTTATATACAGGCTGTGTTTCATTTAACGTTATCTTAGAATTCATCACTAAAATATTACAGTTCTCAATTTACTACTTTTATCGTTATTGCAACTCCAATATTTAATTATACTTTATATATATTAATATTTTTCACTTATGAATCCTATTCAAAACTCATCTAAACATATCTAACACTTTCTCCATTTTCTCCTCTACTAAACTTCTTATTTTTCTTTCTCGTTTCTCTTCTTGATCTTATATTTATAATGATTACTTGAATATTGTTGTTTGCGATGATGATTATTATTCTTTTCTATTCTTTTTCTTCTTCTTCTTTGTCTTCTTCTTCTTCTTCTTCTTATTCTTATTCTCTTTCTTTTTCTTTTCTTCTTCTTCTTCTCTCCTTGATTAATTCAAGATCACAATACGATGTTCTATTTCTTATTCTATAGTTCAGTTACATAAGTTCTTCTCAATTTGTGCACATCCCTTCTTTCTCTTCTTTTCTTCCCTATTATTATCATTATTATCCCTGTGATTTTTCCACTAGCTATCCAGCATTTTCAAATGTTTATTTCTCTTTCTATATCTATTTATCTTTCTACCTTTTCTCTTTCTATCTTATTACCTTCTACTAATATCCATATATTATATTATATATCCATATATTTATCCATATAATATTCGATTCTTTCCCACATTAATCATACTATTCCTCTTCAATTTTATGCGAATAATATTCATTATCAGTTGTATTATGTATCTTTTCTCTATTGATAACTTCTTCAAGATTTTTCGTTTTTCTGCTGGCTTTTTCTTCTCTTTTTCAGTTTTTACTGGATCCCATTTCGCTCTATCTCCACCATGAACACGATCTTCCACTACTGGATTCCATCTCTCTCTATCTTCACTTGGACTCGATTTTCCACCACTGGATTCCATCTCTCTCTGTCTCCACTTGGACTCGATCTTCCACTACTGGATTCCTTCTCGCTCTACCTCCACTTGACCCGATTCTTCCACTACTGGTTACCTACTCGCTCTATCTCCACTTGGACCAGATCTCCCACTACCATTTCCCTCAATCTTCATCTTATTCACCATTAGGATTATTCATCATCGGAACTCCACACATCTACATCTTATTGTGTTTAGTGAATTTTTTGAACTAGTGCTTTAAATAGTGGAGGGAGCCGAACTGTCAAGGCATACTGAATGCACTCGAATCAAGAGACTTTTTCATTTAGGTTAAGTTTTATCAGTTTCATCCCCATTTTCCCCGTCATGTGTCGTTCTGAGGTCGGTTCACGATTGGTCTGCTGCTTCCATGATGCCTCTCACTGACACGTCAGCTCGCTCGCCCTCAAGTAGGTATGATTATTTCAATAATAGTAATAATGACACAGGTATGTTTCTAGCAAATAAGCTCCACTCTTTCAAAAAACTTTTCAAGGCTGCTCACCTTAACGTACAATCCCTCAGTTGCCACATTGATGAACTCAGAGCAATCTTCCGTTTTCAGGACTTCAATATAATCGGAATTTCCGAATCATTTTTGAAGCCTAGTATTTCATCAAATTTTGTTGCATTGCCTGGATATAATCTTTTCGGAATGATAGATTAAATAAAGCTTGTGGGGGTGTAGCAATTTATGTGAAAGATGTATCAAAACAAAAGTTTTAATCACATCTAAACAAGAGTATTGTTCCAGACCAGAGTTTATGCTACTTGAATTATCCTTATCTAGTACTGATAAATTACTCGTTGGTATCTGTTATCGCCCACCAAAAATAGGTCATTTCACAGATTTCGAAAATGCCTTGCTTTCTCTTATGCCTTGTTATAACCGTATACTAGTTATGGGGGATATGAACACCGACTTGAACATGACAAATCGTAACTTTGACTACTTTCAACTGACTACAATTCTCCAATGCCTGAACATGACTATTTTACCTCTCGATCCAACTCATCATACTAATGAATCAGACACACTCATTGACCTTCTCAAAATTTTTAGAGAATTTTCTAAAGCCTGATTGAAAGTTATGGAGCTTACTATTGTTGTCTAGAAATTTCACAACTTGAACATGAATGAGTCTTTCTAGCACTTTGGACAATACTGATTACTGTCCAGAATACTGAATACTGAGGTTAAATACTGATTGGTCTGAAATCCTCAACTTTATTGGGTGATGGAACTTTATTTAGAGGGCGAACCAGAGCAAGCTTCCAGTTTTCAGGGAAAATGCCTTCTTCAAGTGACTTGTTGAAAATGTATGTAATGGTTGGTAAAACAGCAAATAACATCTTCTTGATAAATTTAATAGGAATTTTGTCTACACCCGTAGCATTACTATGAATACGTTGAATTGCTCTGAAAGTGTCTTCTTCTGAGATTGGATGGAAATGAAATTGATCAGTGATTGGTAAATCTAAGTTTGTAACCTGCTCTTCAAGATCATCGATATGATTAGCAATGACAACTTCGTCACAATATTGACCTTGAATCGATTCACAAAATTAGTGTAGACGGTAATGATATTCCTTACTGTAGCTCAGTTAAAAATTTAGGCATTATTATGAATAATACTCTTGACTGGTCAGAACAAGTGAACAAAACTTGTAAAAAGGTATTCTCAGCCATGCATGCATTGAAGAAAATGCACGATATCCTCCCTAGAAACATTAAATTATTATTGGTTCAATCTCTCATCTTCCCACATTTAATGTATTGTAATTCTGTTCTTAACGATATGCAAGTCACTCTGAATGATAAACTACAGCGTTGCCAAAATTATTGTCTACGTTTCGTCTACTCTCTCCAACGCCATGATCATATCACCCCAGCCCACATTGCTAGTTCAACATTAAAGCTTCCCGATCAGAGGCTTTTTCGAAATAGTCAAGCTTGTTAGAGATATCTTGAAATACGGTAATCCAATCTATTTTAAAGATGATTTCAAATTTGTCTCTGAAGGTAGGAGGAGATGCTTCACATACTAGAACCGGAGAAAGTACTTTAAGGATACCCAATCATCGAACTACTATTTTCACAAAATCCTTCTTAGTCAGTGCCTGTCGTGCATGGAATACACTTCCTGTTTCTATCAGGTCTATCGAGAGCCGAGCGAGCTTCATACTGACTTTAAAAAACTATTTTGGAACAATGACTGAAACTGTCCGGCCCTAGAACGATCACATGACAACCATCCCTCACCCATTCCACCAATATAAACCTTTAAACCATGTTATAGAACGATTGTAATAATATATATATATATATATATCATATATTATATATATATATATATATATATATAACTCATGTTATTTCAATTATCCACTGCATACTGCTGTATATTACTGAAAGTTGATAACCCTGATCTACTTTCAGCCTACTTCATCTTATTATCAATTATTTGATCTTATCTACCTACTACCTATATAATTATTTTACTTATCAATTTTCTTTATTTCCTTAATATTCATATTGATTAAAACTTTTACAATATTTCCATCAATAATAAATCCTTAGTTTAAATAACGAATTAACGTTTTGGTAGAGAGTTAGTGGGGAGGATATTTCTATATTCTTTCCGAAGAATGGACAATTGATATGTCCAAAGCTCCGCCAATTTTGTAGATGCATAACAATGTGATTATTTCTATAGTTATTATATTACAAATTGCTTTTTTCATATCATATACAGTTTCACTAATTATTTTCTTAGTCTTATTATGTAAATTCTCTATAATTTTGCTGTATTGTAAGCTATTGTATATAAGTGTATAAGCTAGTATATATTGTAATCTACATAAATAAAGTACTCAATCAATTCTCTCCCTAATCCTTTTCCACCACCTCCTTATCCTCCTTCTTATCCTCCTTCTCCTCCTCCCCACATCTCCACCACCTTCATCTCCACCTCCTCCTATGGGATTCGAAAACGGTTATAACGATGTGGATTATAAATATCCCTAAACAATAATCGTTTGTTAAATTCCTGTAGCGAAGCACGGGCACCCTGCTAGTACTCATCTTCTGTCCATCACCCATAACATCTTCTGCTTTCTATCCCTATCGTTGGTATGTGCGCTTACTGGAATCTACTACATACCACTCTGAGCAGCAAAGTACGATATCAACATTATGTTGAATGAAACTACCCCATCCTTGAGCCAGGTCTATTGTAAAGCCTACAAGTTGCAAGGCCACTCCAGTTACCTGGGTTCTATTGTCAGCAAGTTGAAATTGATTGTCTGCTTTCCCATTATTGTCAAGTTTCCCTATTGTATCCAGCTTCTAAATCTCTCAGGGCAATAATTATTGAGAGAGAAGGTTAAATTTCCCGGGCTCGATTTGCTCATTCAGTTCTTCCTTATTGATCTGAATTTCGAATAACTATTGAACATGTTATCTCAAAAATTCCAGATAATATTTTTACTCATTTGCTATATGTTTTATTTTTCAGTCATTTACAGAATATTATTGACACTCACTTAGCTGGTAAGATGCATTTCTGAGAATATAATGTATGGTGGAATGAATTCGAATTCTTAGTTTCCTAATATTTCAAAATAATGCTGGATGACGCTTTACTCGAACAAGTGTCCTATTTCAAGTACCTGAGTGTTGAGATCACATATGGATTTGATAATGATGTGGATCTGAAACTGAAAAATTTTTTATTTTTTTTAAAATTTTATGAAGTGATGGCGGTACCAACATTATTGTATGGAGCAGAAACTTGGGTTAGCAAGAAGAAAACATTAAGCAGAGTTCAAGCTGCAGAGATGCGTTTTCATCGAAGTGTGAAAGGTTGCACAAAGTTAGACAGATTCCGCAATGATGACATTAGAAATGAGTTAGGAACATCATCATTAGCTGCACAACTTGAATAAACAGATTGAACTGGAAAAACCATGTGGAACGAATGCCAGATACTAGGATACCAAAGGCTGTCATGAGATATAGAACCTACGGTAGAAGGGATATTGGCAGACCTCTGAAAAGATGGTAGAATAAATAGTTATATCCTTTGAAACCGGAACAGGTGTGTACGCCTAATCCTTGAAAGAAGAAGAAGAAGAAGAATAAGATAATGTATGGTTATGAAATAGAAATAATGCTCTTCAAATGAATTTGATAACATGATTGTTCGGAATCAAGCCTAGATTTGAAAAAATCTCAAATCAAAGATGAATATGATAATTCTGAAAAAATTGACGATATAACCTTTTATGTGAAAATATGGTTATGTGAGAAATCATTTATTCATCCTCTGAGTATTTTTATATTCATGTGTCATGATCATACTCATTTTTGCATGTATCAATTAATTGATCAATTACTATTCACCAACAAAACTGTTATTTCAGCTTCATTCCGTACCTCATAACAACCATTTGCCATAATGATGATCACCGGTACGCAATCATGTACAGCAGAGCAATTTAATACCGCGAGAGCTCAACTCAGAGTTTAGCATACAGAGCAAATGGGATAGGATGCTTATCTTTCCCTGAATGTTCATGCTGGACAGGACAGAAGCAATATCAGGAAGAGCAATGTCAAGGTCTACAAATCATCAACAGTATCATTGAGAAACAGAATGTTGTTTGCAATGAAAAGTTTCTAACAACATAACTGCCAGATCTCATAGCACCTCATACTTTTGAACCTTGAGCTCATCCAAATTTTCACATTTGAAAACGTCTACATCATGAAAAATCCATTCATTAAAATTTAAATTTCTTTATTCAAAAGTAGTCTCACCTTTCTCATGCCTAAAGCAGATGTATCAGTTCTCTGTCTCTTATGCAAATCTGAAAGCCCATCACAATCTGGTCCAACACGATGATAGCATTAGGTATTATTTCATTTTTTCAATCTTAAATACTTCGTAATATTCTTCATTATCTTATCACTCTGATAATTTGAAATTAAATGAGAAAAATGCGTTTCACAAAATGTTCAAATCATCGTCATGGCATAATAATCAATATCGTCACTATCATCATAATCATCATCATCATCATCTCTGGTTTAGATATAGATAGTTCAATTAATCGAATCAAAGGAAGACTGTGGGTTCCGTCCCTGAAGATATTCGCGGTATCTTCGGGCAGATTAAGTTTTCGATTAACTAGGAGAGAGACTTGTCTCTAATCTATTTATTAAGAGAGCACCCCTGCCCGATTGCTTGTCAATTAATCTCAGCTATCTCGATACAAGGAAGGGGGTTCCTGTAAATGGATTGATTCCTGATACAAAATTTGACATAGATCCATAATCTGCTCTGTGATAAGCTAGTGCTCGAGGTTTTCAATATCTTTCTTTGGTGAAATGAATTCGAATTCTTAGCTTCCTAATATTTCAAGAGAGCAATATTGTTTGGTTCCAAAAAGTGGACTATTATTATTTAAAGACATTTCAACCAACATCATACTTCATATTATTCTTATATGGTGCAATGACATTCCTTTCTTTAGTGCATTCTTTGTTGTAGCAACGAATACCAGCACGAAACGGACGTCGCTACATCAAAGAATGTGAGTGTTTTTTCACTTTAAATTTTACAAAATTAAATAGCAATAATAATAGTGAAAACAAGATGGATAACCAACAACGACTTTCTTTAGTAATTTGATCCCCATGAAAGAAATATTTAATTTTTTTGCTGATAAGAGATATCACTATTATTGAGAGTTATCACTACTGGAATACTAATCAATCATTAAAAATCGTGTAGTGATTGATAATGTGTGCATAGTAATGAAGTGGTTGCATTCTTGATAAAATTGACTAAACACGGTTTACTTTACAGTGAAGCTAAAAAGATTCTTATGAGCTGGGAGAAATATTTTACTGGAAAATAATCTCTTTTATTCATCAATAGCAATAACTGAATACTTCACAGTTTAATTACTGAGAGAGATCAATATTTCAACCCGGGGTCAGCACAATGCTAAGCGATTATGATGAGCTGATTCAAAACGGTTGATCCCGATTGGTGCAGCTCAGCATAAGAGTAGGCTATTGGATTGTCATGTTCAATTCACTTGTCCTGCTGTCACATCCAATTTGCCTCGAAAAGAGGGATAAAGAACTCAAAAGTCAATTCAAACACACTGATAGGGTTTTATCCTTATTCCATCACAGATAAGCGCTGGGCTTTCACGTGGACTGCAGATATTGGTGGAGGGGACATGTCAAATCTGACCAAGTTGATTTCAAATTTTTAGACACCTGTTTTCAGAGGCCTCAGTTGGCTGGTTTTTAGCTGATCAATGGACAATATCAGGGTTCTCATAGATACCAATACCTTTAACCTTTATAATTATTGATCTTTTCCACTTTTTCTCCAATTACAATAGTTTTCCTCAGTTGAATGTTTGTTATTGAGATTTCAACTGTTGAATGAAATGTGAAAATCATTGTTCCATTCTGAATTATCTATTGTTATATATTTTCTATTGGTAATCGATAATATATATTCTTCATCTAATCGGTCATTCACCGTGATCAAAAAGGTCATCATATTTTCACCTCGAGTATGTAGGCTGGAAATCTTGGAGATATAGAACTTCAACTAGTACTAGGCTATAGTAGAATCTCTGTGGCATTTCCAAAATGAAAATACAATTCGATGAAAAAGCATGATTCCATACTGAACTTCCTGAAAGAAGACTTGCATCCTGTACTTAATTTTGAGCTCGTAGCAAGTACGCTCGAATCTTTGTTGGAATAATAAGACCACACGAATCTATTCTGTTATCTCTGTTAAAACATTGAGTCTCCTCTCAGGACTCCTTTATGATTGTCAAAGGCCGTGTTTTCCATCAAAGGAGTACATATCAGCTATCAAGCTAACGCCCATATTTGTAATTAATCATTCTGTGAGTACATTCACATTCACAATATTATCTCCTCCATTCAATCTACGAGACAAACTCAATGAATCAGCTGAAGTAGGAGGGCTTTCATCCGTCCTTTGCTTCGCAAACGGTCATTCGTAAAATGATGACTGGGAGCTTGGAGCTTTCACGAATTTCTTGTTCTAGTCGAAATGGCAACTTAGTTAACAAGGATCAGGTGGTTTGTAATAGCTTTCAAGCTATGAACTGGGCTGAAAACGTGCCGCTATTTCGTGTAAGCTGACTTTGCTCCAAAATTCATGTATTTACAATCATATTCATATTCAAGTATTTCAGTCCCATAATATCACTTTTAAATTCATGATTGATTTAACACATTTTTTGTTCTGATACTGTGGGGCAATAACAAGAAAGAATACAATTGAACATTGAGTAAAGAATAAAATGATTATGCTGAATATTAAAATACTGTCACCTTGTCATATGAGACATATATATGAATCATATATTTTTCTCATATTGATCAGGATTTTAAAGTTTTAATTTAGAAAAGTTTAATGAACAGTGTTTTTGTCTTTGAACGATTTTTGTCATCGACAGAAAGATTGTTTATTTCATTTGTTGTCAAAATTAATATAGCTTCTCTTTTGTTTTTAATAACAAACGTGTCGCTTGTGCGACTGATAAAAATATGTATTTGAAATGGCTTTCATGTTTGGCATTGACTGAGTTATATTTAATACCCAAAATTTTACTTTTGGTCAGTGTGTCAGTGTGTGAGCTCGTTCGATAGGACTGTGAGTAAGTCCGGCTGTTCTGGTGAAGGGGATAGATTTTGTTCTTGTTTTATAATACAGTTTTCCTGTCACAGTTCGGGCAGTTTAAAGAGAATTGTATTATCAAATAGGAAGGGATCTGAACCCACTTCATTAGATCAGTTTTTTTGATTTTTAATTAATAATTAACGTCGTGTTTCAACCAGTGGATGCCAAAGTGGGAAGCCATTTTCATAAAGGTAGGTGACTACTGAGTCATTGTTCTTAAATTTTTCATAACCACAACAATTGAAACCTCACTAGCAGCAAAGCGAGTAGCCCTGAAATATTCATCTGATTATTTATATTATTTCGTAATTTCTAATTAGAATTCTAATTTTGTAATAAATAATTTATTGTTTTGTTTTAAATATCAAAAACCTGTACGATCTTTTCTTGTTTTTCATTTTCCCACCCTTACATATTCAGTGAAGGCACATTTTGCTTACATATTTGGTGGAGGCTTCTCCCGCCGTCCATATCGAGCTTACAATACGAAAATGGTTATAATCGAATCAGCGTTGTGGTTTCATGATAATGTATTTTGGAATTAGGAGAGTATTTTTTGAATTGGAGATTGATTCTATACTTCAAGGTTTGAACTTAACATACGATATTTTGAACTAACTGTGATTATAAGAAAGCTCTATAAGATTTTCCTCTTAGTGGAGAATTCAACGGCAACATTTCCGTTCTCACTTGATAGTTTCTTATTAGTTTTTTAAGAGAGTACTTTCTAGTGAGGATACAAAGTCATGAGCATGGGGAAATAGAGTGTCAGATCTTTGAAGGAAACATTGCCCTCCAAGTGGTGTTTTCTTTTTCAAAGTAGAATTTCCTTCTCAAGTGATCCTTTGCATTTCAATTTCAGTCTTTTGAAATTGATACCAAAGACTTCTAAGAATTGGATCTGGTAACGCGAGAAGAAAATTGGTTTATAAATCTGTGCTCAACAGTGGCGGATATAGACCTGTTTGGTGTGTACAAAGCCAACAATCGCGAACGCTGCTTTCGGCTGACGGCACTTTCAATAAATAAACGCCAGTGTCGATAGAATTTCTGCGGCAGTGCTATTGTTATCTATATAATACAACACGTTGCTCTTTGTGCAAACTACGTATTTACTTACTATCATTAGAAAATGAATGAGCTTTGGAGCTGGAGCTGGCATTGTATCTTTATAACATTCGAATGATGTTTGAATTGCAAAGGACAAAGTAAACATTCACTTCACCAGATTTTGAATGGAAGAGTACTCTTCTCCAACATTGCTTTAATTTTATGTGGTGTTGAATGGCTCTGAATTGAATGTTCACTACAAGTACCGTGATCGATTTTAATAAGGAAAATAATTATTCTACCGTCAGTAAGCACCAGGGCAGTCAATGTATCATCTCATTGTGTACATAAGTTAATGCATCTTCAACACTCTAAGCTTTCCATTTTAATAAATCTCTTATTATCGGCTCAAGGATTTCTCACGTGGGATTCCCTACGAATATTGAATGTGTGTTCTTCTTAATCAGAAAAAACAGTCATTTCCAAAAGTAGATTTTAAATTAATATTTGCAACTTGAGACTTTAACTCATACTATACTAGCTGTATTCTGTATTGTTGAATGAAATCGAAT
Source organism: Nilaparvata lugens (assembly GCF_014356525.2). Classification (NCBI taxonomy): domain Eukaryota; kingdom Metazoa; phylum Arthropoda; class Insecta; order Hemiptera; family Delphacidae; genus Nilaparvata; species Nilaparvata lugens. The sequence goes on along the minus strand of NC_052505.1, from coordinate 99,334,718 downwards.
ATTATTGCTATCAGATTCTTATCCATCAAGAAATGAGCAAGATCCATGTTTTATTATCGAATAAATGATAATGGTTGTGCTTCCAGCAGGTAGGGAGGAACAATTTTATTCAAATTGCCCTCTTTCTCCTACATCTGACAAATATTTCAAATATAATATAATTTGTTGTGATTTTTTTCAATAAGTTCCCAACTCATAAAGAAAGATTATACAGTATATTCTTCCTTCATGTAACACTCATTCCATGAATTCATGAACGTATTGCAGGTTTGAATGTTTCACCTTTAATAAGAGTTGAATCACGATCGTGCTGTACTTATCCAGAATAACAGTGATCAGTTTCATGGAATCAATTGAGTGAAATGAGAAGTACGATATTTTAAAGCGCGAGAGAATGATTGACAGTAGGCTTCTAGTACTCTGGTGTTGGAAGTTGGAGCAAACGAGCTGCCAGTAAACAAGCCGGTTGAAGGACACCCTGCTTGCCAAGCCTTCAGGTTGGCAAACTTTCCAACATTCAAACTGAGTTTCATAACTTGATTTCAAATTTAAGACAGGAGCTGCCTGAAATAGCTCATATTCCGTACAGCTAGGAGGACAGATAACTACAATAGAAAACTTATAAAAGAAAAAATGGTGTGAGTAGAATATAGAATAATATTATTGAGGCTCATTATATTATTTGTGTCAATGATATTATTCTCAGTAGGATATCTGTAATTGTGTTTTCAACTATTGGAACTCATTCTGATTTTCCAGGAAGATTTTGATCTGAATTATATCTATAGTGACCAAATCTAATGAACGTATGCGAACAAACTAAATGAATGATGTGAATCAAACGTTTCACTGCAAACCAAGTACTTATGAGAAATATACCATGTATATACGATACGAAGATAATTCTATTTATCAAACATTCAAATTCATGAGAGATATCCTATATACGTCTCTATTTACAAATACCTTAGAGATGAAAATTATAAAAATGAACTGCAGTGCGAGCACATTGATATGTAAATTGCATTCGAAGTAAAACACCTGAAAATCTAAATCCAATCAGTTGAAAGATCAGGTTATAAGGTATCTTTTAGCTACCTCTCAAGAGAAGAAATCTTAGTCTACAATAAAATTACTAACCGTATGATAAGTTATTAACTCTTATTTGGGTAGAAAAAGTTCTCTCTGAATACCGTACTTACTGTTTCTTTTTTCAGCTTATTTCATTCAAGGTGGGTACTGTACACCAAATGTTTTTTTTGCTCTTTCGTACTATGTACTCTCCTTAATTGACTACTTGGAATTAGTTCACTCAAATTGGAATAATACTCCATGTGGTCTACCATGTAGGCTCTTCACGTGTAGAGTAGACATCAATTCAAGATGCAGTACGTAAATGCAAGTAGGTAATGAACACCTATTATTGAAACTCAAATTCAACGTGTAAGGACATCTTATAGGTTTCAATAATTAAAAATGAGCTGTTCATTAACTGTTCATGGTATCGCACCAACATCTGTTGACCTTACTGCATCTTACAAAAATGTGAAAATTATATAGCTCATAAAAATATATTCAAAATACGATCGATTTCCCCGACCAGAAAGTTTCATAGGGAATTCAAAGACTTACGTAATCTGGTCACGTTGCTTTGGGGCTGGGTTGAATGGGGATACTCATTCAATACTGATGGTATGTCATGACGATGGAACAGTTGAATCTGACGAGAATCTTCAAAAATTTACGACCAGAAATGCTGAGTTCACAGAACTTATATTATCAAAAAATCGTGTCAGAGTCATATTATTTTATCAATCGTACGCAATAAGAGTTGTAGGACTCAGGAATACAGTACTATAAGTTAAAAACGTAGCTATCTGTAGTTTTAAAACAGTCATAATTATTATGATGCTGGTAGACGGAATAAGAAAGTTTAGTTATACTCACTCTGTTTCTTTGAAGTTTTCATTGGTTCAGTTCGCAGTTGAACGGAGATGTAGTAATATTTTAATATCAGTGTATTAATGATGAAATAAAAGTTCTTATATCATGAAATTAGTTCATCGTTGACGATCATATACCAATAATCTGGAATCGAAAGATCGATTCAATATTCACATTAACAGTTAGTCGCACTCTTTACTGCTCAGATACGTTCCATGGAAGCTTTGAAATCAGTGAGTGTAGATTTAAAAGTTTGAATAAGGTTCCTACATAATTTTATTCACAATGGAATACTCTTTCGTGATAGAGCTATCAGGAAATATCCAATGAGTATTTCGACGTGATAATCAGGCAGTATCTTTCATCGCAGAAGAAAAAATACTCTAACATTTCATAAATATTTTTATTTCTTCAATCCACAAAGTTCCATCCCAGCAATGATGGAAACGCGTCCATAATACACTCCATTTTGTACACAAATTCTTTCAACACGGCCTCCCTCAGGCTGGAATCAAGAGGAAAATATTAAAATGGAACGACTGTCCCTTCATCTAATGACAGTTATGATGATGAAAACGGCAGCAAACTGTTTATCCTCCCGTAAGACTGGAAAATAACAATGTTTTTCTCTTGCTCAATGTTATGTCATATTCCAGGTCCATGGCGAAATTATTGTAGACTACTACTCTAGCCTTACTCACTTTCCAAACAATTTATCCCCAGAATGCTCAATATGAATGGAATGGAGCATGAGGCTGTCTTTCTGTAAACATGAACATAAAGAACAATATTCTAATCTTTATTCTATCCATTTCTGGCAAATATATCGAGGCAGGCAAGCATTCATGTCATTGATTTTCCAGACGTTCATGCCAAAATCAGAATATTAGAGATACTACAAGTGGATATTTTATTTGCCCAGAAGTTTCCATGTATTATTACTGTCAATATCATAAAATTCTTTCCTTTTAGGGCCGTTTGCACAGTACAGATTGCTAAACTCGATTAAGTTAATCGAGTTCAAGCTAATCTGAAGGTTTTAACTTGAATCGGTTTTCTCAGTGCATTCACTAATCCAGTTTATGTTAAACTAGTTTAGCGTTAAGTTGGTAATAGAATGACATCATTTATAATATCGAAAAGGTTGATTTTTACACGAAATTTGTTATTTGTTTACAAACCATCAGTAAATTGAGGTTATGTAGTCTGACGTTATTTTTGTCAATAATGGTTTGCCTGGCTTGGCTGCAGTCGGTAAAGCATGAGTAAAGAATTATACAACTCTGGTTGTGGTTCCTAGAATATAAATTAGACCAAATTCTTATGGGCTCGCCCAGGAGCTTCCGCAATTCACTGCTCTTGGACAATTTATATAAATCTCTGGAACGTATTATTTCCAAAGATTTGATTATCAATGCTATATATCGCTGTCTGAACCAACTTATTCGAGGAAGAATAAAGTCAGTCAATTTATTGATATTTCAATACTGGTACGAGATAAATAAAAATGAGATTGGTCATGCATGGAAGTGGGGAAACAAATAAAGGATACACCATAAAAAATTTGATACATGTATTACACAGAAAAATATCAACGAATAAATAAATATAGAAATATATAGAGCAACAAGCAAAAAATAGTAAAAAAAAGAACAAATATATCAAAAATAAAATATCACAGATTAGCTCACTAGTTCTTTAGCACGAAACATTACCATGTGCTTTTAAATCATTAAATGTATGCATTTATTTTTATGCAGCTCAGGTATGCTTGCTGCTGCTTTATGCTTTTATGCTTGCTGCTGCTTGTCGATTTTAAAATCTCACTATATATCTTCTTTCCAAAAATGATAAAATAATCAATTGATAAATCACAAATCTCAAATATAATAATAAGTATAGATCTCAATATATATCTCAGGGCTTAAGGTTTGGCCTCTGGTGGAATTAGATAAATTAATTTATCCAGTGAACATGAGCTACATTTATATCTTTATAATTCGCTAATAAATCAATGATTGAGTGAGCATATTTATATTCAACTTCAAATTTAAATATTTCTTTAATCTGTGTATCCTTGGACATATGCATTTGGTATAATTCATTTAACTAGTAATATATGTTTCTTGTACATTTTAAGACTTGCGTAAGTTTATAATAATTTTCAATATTCATAACCTTTCGACGAGCTAGCTTTTTATATTTTTGTTTCACTCGAAGCACTGAGGTCGCCCTAAATTCATATATTTCGATAATTTATCACTCACGTGCTGAATTTCACAAGATGTTGGTGGCGATCCGAATTTCCAATCGTCCTGGATTTTCTGGTGGCCGAAGTCGTCTTCTCCAAGGGAATAAATAAATATTCAAATGACTTACACTTTAATATTGCATCACTAATTCTTATACAAATAAATTAATGATTTTGAACTTTAAGTCTTTCAACTGTAGAATTGAACAAAAGGGACTTGTGCTCTATAAAATTTAGTGGTGTTCCATGGCAGCGTATGGCAGGTAAGTAGGCTCTGTTCTACCCCTATTTTCTAAGATCATACTTCCACTTACAAATTTGCATATATTTAAATATTCTGTTACTACGCCATTAGAAAGATCAAATAGTCCGTGCCAATCTGCTAAGTTATTACCTATATCTTAGGTATTACATTTTATAATTACTCGGACCACATCCGATACATAAACTGAGTAGTGATAACTTATGAATTCTCATCATTTATAAAAATATCTATGGATAAATTTGAAACGGCTCACTATTGCCGCCCATCGACTACTGTAATTTGATTGGTTCATGCAAAATTCACAAATGTATCCATGCACCTACTGAATATACATACTTCCTTAATATTTTTATTTATTTTTTGGTGTTTTGTACATGCTCATTACATATAATAAATTTTTGTGCATTTTATAGGCTGTTTTCCTATTTACAATAAGTCGCCATGTGCCTACCAAATCCTCTAGTTGAATACTATTTGTTTACGACAAAATTTTGCCAAGATGTCTGGCTAGATTTCAAATTACACGGCTTGATTGATTATTAGGTTGCCGACCAGTAGATATTATAGCCTAACCTCAAAATTTCAATATTCTATATAATATAATAAATAGCAAATAAAATTCTTTTCTATTCAGCTGTTCTAATTTTAGCCATGGTACCCGTTATTATCTAATCTTCCACTTGTTGCTATCGCACTTGGCGATAATAGAGCAGCTGTTTGCTCAAGACCTATAAAAATTCTTTCCATTAGCGATTTTGCTTGCTTATCAAAATTTAATATGTTACAGTAGCTACTATTTCCTATGAGCCGTAAGCTGTACAGTAATAAAAGTGAGAAGCGATCAAAAAATTATGATTGCTATATTACTATTAGATACAAACTTATATTTAGTAGGCACCAAAAAATATATCTTAGAATATTTTTAGAAAAGCGATTTTGTTACGCTTAAATCTACTACAGTCTTCCTCGTTTATTGGAAATCTCTTGAAAGCAAAATATCTCAGTTATGTGTTATTAAAAATATGTTTCCTAATCAAAGATCACTGTTGAAAGTTGTCTTATTTTCTATCAAGTGGTTTATTTAATCAAGTACTGGATTGGCAGTTGCTTCACTCAAGCAAAACCTAAAGCTACGTTTACACAAAATTTATCAACAGAATGTTAATAAATTAATACTTATAGATGATATTAGATTGAACATGACTTATCATACACATGATGAACATATGTGTTTGTCAAGTTCCGTTCAATCTAATAGGATTGAGTTATTAACATTTCGTTAATAACTTTGGTGTAAACCCAGCTTAAGGTATAAGGTATAACCGTTGTAATATTACATTTTTTCTCAATAAAAATCGAATCTTCAATCCGATATTCAAGATATTAATTAAACTTGATAGTAAATATAGGTGTACATGCGGACTTAACATTTTCACCGGGAATTTATCAGATACATTAGTGTTGAATAACCTACAGTAATAATAAGGTTCTATTTCTGAAGTAACAAATCATTCTAAACAACATAAAGGGTAAATGAATTGAAAACAGTTTTAAAATAAAGTTTTATTGAGAATAATAAATATAATTTGTAAACTTGTATTCTTTATTTGTGAGGTTGGCAATTGATGATGTGGTTAGGTGGGGCACTTGAAGCGTCAGGCGTTTCTCTCAAGATAAGATGGCTGCTGTCTAGAGTTTAATTGTATTAGTCCTCTTTAAATTTTTCTATATAAGTGGAGTTCGAAATGTTTTTATTGAGATCTGAATAATTTTATTATTCTCTTAATTTGTGTTGAATGTTTTGGTGTAATTTTGAAAGCCTGTAGCCAAATAAATGAGCTCAATATGAATGAATAAGTATTTTCGCTTGTAAGAATCTTCTGTTTAAGTATTGTGATGAATTTTTTAAATAGACCTCATGAGAAGAGAGAAAAATTGTGATTACCCTTCTTAAAATGAAAGAATTTGCTAAAGGAATAGTTAGCGACCGAGCGATAAAGCTTCCTTATCAGTAACTGTATATCAGATAAGAGTACCGTTCTGTACTGCATATTTTCTAGAGAACTATTTAATAAAATTATAATTATTCTGCAAATTGAGCACGAATCGTTTATTGAATTACTCATTGAATTTTGAGGTTACACTTTGTTTACTATTGATCAGATGTTTTAAAGCAGCTCAAACACAGCTGACTGATTCAACATATTGTAAAATGTCATGCCAGATTCATGCAAGCTATAATATTATTTCTAAAAAGTAAAAAACTATCAATAAAGGACCAAGAATTTCGAATAAAAAATAAAATGTATGTATTATCGTTGAAATTATTTATTATTTAAGAAATTATATTATAATGTCAAGTATTATTGTAACTAACTAGGTTATAGCATGAACATTATATTATTGATAAGAGCAGCAGAAATTAATTATAACAGTCTCAAACATAATAAGAATTGTATAAGAATATTAAATTATTAATTATTGTTTCAAATGAACCACATGGTGATTGAATCTCTTTGGCAAGCCTAAGCCAATCATAGTGCATAGAAATAGCACCAAAAAGGTGATCGTTTGAAAACAACATATGTTAATCTGTTATCAGACAACAAACCTGCCTTATCATATACGCTAGCACATGTACATTGTATAAGAGGAACTATGTCTAGGAGATTAAGCAGTTTTAAGAATTATACAAATTGGATTATTATCATAATTGAAGGAATTATATTCTATTGCTTGCCACTGACGTCACGTCTACATCACAATCGTTCTACCAATGGCAAATTTTCATGCAAATTTATTACACCGAGATTCTCAGAAAGAAAGTCCTAGCCAAGAAGCTGAGAAAAAGACTTCACTTCACTTTTGAAATCCTCACCGTTCAGACCTCGTTAAAGTTACCAAGACCTATTCGTGAGATTCTCGTTCGATTTTATATGTTTTATTTGTGAGCCAATATTCTTAGGCTATTCTATTTGTTATTTGTAAATCTATTTTCATCAGTCGATAAATCAAAAGTTTAAAGTTAAATTATCCCTTAATTAATTTGGTGAAGGAGATATTAAATTAAAATTCCCCACGTGCTGAGACCAAAGCCTGGACCCGTTGCCGATCAAACGATCTTGATCTAAAGAAGAAAACTACGACCACCAAGGAGTTTCACGTGAGTTGTAAAATTTAAAGGGGCCCCAATCTACGCTTCGAAAATATTTCAGTGCAGAAAATATAAAATTTTTCTTTGTTAAATTATTGGCCACACCGACAAGCGCTTATTAGCTATTAAGAGCCTAGAATTTATTCAATATAGAATTTATAAGAACTTGTAGTTGATTGACTATCCTCCGCTGCCAGAACTACGACCCCGAGCAAATCTTTAAAATATTTTATAATTTATTTCACTATTTTTTTTTCAAAACTATTAAATTTTATCAATTGTAAAATTCTGTCGAATCATGCATGGTGTCATGCAAGTACAAGAAAATTGCTAATCATTCTTGTTAATGTTAAATCACTTTCAATCTGTAAATCATATTCTGAATCTGCACTGTGAAATCATCTATTTTATTATAATATATTTCAATTTTATTAATTCGTCTTCTGAGTTCGATTATTTCTTAAGCCTGTCAATTATTGTGTCTGATACGTTCTATATTATCAAGAACCGATCGAATACGATCAGTGAAATAATTGAAGTGAGCTGGATTTTGGAACAGGTCTAAGTGGATGTAGTGAGTGGGGTCAGATCGAGATATTTATTCTCTGTCCTTACCTGCTCATATATCAGCTTTTATCTGTTACCAACCTCGACTTAGGAGCAAATACATCAACTGTACAGCAGATGCAGCCGGAGATCATATAATTTCCTACAATAGAGCTTAAAGCCCGACAAGACTCTGTTCTCGAAATATATTCCGAACGATATCTAGTCCTTGTACCCTATCTTAATCTTCGGAACTTATTAGAGACGCAGTCCCGTAAATTATCTACATCGGGATTTTTGCTCGAACTGTATGATTTTGTATGCTCTTTCATCACAGGTAATAATTTTAAGATATCCGTCTTCAGTGTTTAGCGATCGCTACACTAGCCTACTTATAAAAATTTCATCACCATACAATCTGTCATAAGAAGAATTAAGGGTGAGCGAGCGTTTAGGCCTCCTGCGATTCCGACAATTGG